>NW_017728942.1:8492779-8543747 GCF_001723895.1 Crocodylus porosus
AACACCTTCAAGAGTAAATTGGATGCTTATCTTGCTGGGATCCTATGACCCCAGCTGACTTCCTGCCCCTGGGGCAGGGGGCTGGACTCGATGATCTCCCGAGGTCCCTTCCAGTCCTGATGTCTATGAAATCGATTAAATCTATTTAATGACCCCTCAGGCACCGCCGTTCTCTTGATTCTCCTAGATTATTTTCCAGACTTAATATTTCCTCTCTGAAATTTTTAGGGAGAGGAAAAAAAACAAACCCTACAAAACCTAACCATTACTGAAATTGGTCTTTCGAAAAGTGGAGTTAAATATATAACTGCAGTCTGTTTGCATGAGTCACCATGATCAAACTGTAAATAAGAGTAAATAACCATTGCTGGAAAATGTTGTGATAGATCAGCTGAATATTTCAGTATTTCTTAGCAGAAGGCATCGTTTTCAATTCAATCCAAATCAGCCTTTTGCCTGCAGGTCACAATAGAGCTCGGAAGCTGCCGCGAGTAGGCACTTGGGTAGCAATTCTGCTATATGCAGCAATTGGGAAAATAACATAGGACATTTTCCCTATGGCATAGGGCATAGAGGTGGCATAAATCCCTATTGCTCCATGCAAGCTGTCTCCAGGTGTTTTCACTAGCCATCCCAGTGCAACCCTATGTCCTGCTACCCCTGGACCTTCCTGACTCATGGGGTCGTGCACCCCACAGTCTCTAGCCTCTCTTTATCTGCTCAGTAAACGTCTTCTGACAATGAGTTCTTTAAAGCCATGAACTTGTCCAATGATTAATTCACAAGTTCATCGACTCAGCAAGCTGAGAAGCAGAGCGAGAATTGTGTGGGATAGTCAAGAATAGCAGACCTGCCCCATGACATTCAGACAGCCTGTGTCATAACAGGATACCCAAGCTACCAGAAAACCACATAATGGTACCATTTTAGACAATCTCCTTTTCACATGCAGGGTTTGATGGTATCTGAGGAGGGATCCTGCCTGGGGCATTCAGATTTGGAGCATTTCCTGCAGCTGACAATAGTTTATACAAGGGGGTTTTATGTTCAGTTCAAGGGCAGATGTGTGATTAACATCTCAATCTGATTCTCAGCATCATCAGAGACTGTTAACTGTGGTCCACTGCTGGTGCTAACAGGTACAGGTACGCCAGCAGCCACTGGCACTGCCTGTATAACACAGCCCAATGCAGAGCCTGAATACGAATAGGGAGCATGTTTGTTATTTGCCTTACGAAAAGTGCTATTCACATGGGGACGAACACTTCTAGAATTAGGAGTTAGGACCTCCATCTAGGACCATCTTGTTTTACTGCCTCGGTAGGATCAAGAGAACTATGCTCCTTGGAGATTTCATGCCAACTCTTAAAAAGCACTTGAGAGCTACACACTATGATGCTTTGCAAGCGAATCTCTTCCTTGGCTTTATAGGAGCCCCAAATTCTCCCCTACAGACCATCTGTCTGAACCCTTGGAATATGCTCCAGTGCTCTTGCTCTTTCACCCTGCTAGGTTTTCTCTTAGGATCAGGCCGGGTCCTTGTGGGAAGGCGGGGGCAGCAGTGTAACTCCCTCAACACAAGAAGCACTGCAGCTTGCAGAGTTGCACTGCTGATTTGCACCACCCAAGGATCCAGTCCTTGGTTTGTAACTATGCTAAGGGCATGGTGGGTTTTATACATGGCTCTAACTATAAGCTGGGGTTGTTTTGATGGCTGCAGGTGCTTGGAACCGTCTTCTTTCTGCTGGCGTGCTTACTTTATAAACCACCTCCACCAGAGTCCCTTCCAGGCAGCTCGGATGCATCAGAAAATGATAACAGTGACCTCCAGGAGAACAAATCTTCAGTCCAGACTGAGATGGATGTATAGCACTGTTAATTCTGTGAGAGACTTATTCCCAGCCTAAGAACATGTCATGGAGAGAGATTACTGGGTCTGGTTTTTATTGATATTAATTTCCTAACTTTCCTTTTTTTTATTTAAAAGAAAAAGAATCACTTGCCTGGTTTGGATGAATGTTTGCTTAACAGCAGACAGCACATCTGAAGATGCGTGTGCTAATGCCATACACTGCAATTTCATTTTATTAAAAGAAGGGCTACCCACAGTTTCCTACCACTCTTATAAGAAAATTGAGCCAATTAATCAGAAACCCAGCATTCCTTTATAGGATCTGGTCCCAGCTGGTGTAAATTTGCTTTCATTCAATTCAAAGAAGAGCATTCACACTCGTGGAGGACTTGGCCCATATACAACACACAATATACAGTCAACAGTAGCAAACGACTTTGGTTCAGATGTTTGAGGCCTAAACAAATGCCTGCCCTCATGGTAGCCATCTGCATTGCAAAGAAGACTGGCCCTGAAGCTGTGATGTGCAAAGCAAGGAACAGAAACAGTGACTCCTTTCTTCCTTGAACATATACAGCGGCCCTTGTTTTCTATCTGTGTTCAACCCTTTGGTTCATCTAAAGAAGATAGTTCATATTACCATGCGATGAAATGGTGTTTAATACCAGGGATTAATTGGCTAATCAATCAATGGACTACACACAACACCCTATTGAGACTCTACTAGCCCTGGCTATTTTAACTGTCACTACCCAGTCATTTTGCATCTACCACGTCTGGTTTTGTGGTTCGACTTGCAGTATAATTATAATCTTTATTTGTTTTGGACCTCCCCTTTTCTGTAAAGGGCTGGACTTCTCCATTCTTGTTCCCTTAGACGTTCTGTTGTTGGACACAGAAACACATGAAATATGGATCTATGCAACGTTTGCTTTGTCTGCTCAACAGAGACTTTCGTTTTTAGGTACAAGCAGAAAAATCCAAATTAATTTAATTTTTCCTGATGCTGCTAGTCTGCGACACCTAACATGGTAACACACGCTACTGTATAAGGGGGCTAAGTGCCCAGTTTCTCAGCTGCTGTAAAAAGACTTAGCACCACTGAAGTCAATGGAGCTGTGCTGAATTGTACCGGTTGACAATATGGCCTGTTGTTTGAAAATGCTTTGGCCTAGAGTCTCAAAAAAAAAAAAAAAAGGTGCGTGTGTGTGGGGGAAGGCTTTAAATATGCCCTTGCAGGGCCAAATAACAGGATTTAAGCCTCTGACTGACAGATTTATGTATCTGTCTTACTTGTTCCTCCCAAATCTGATCATTTGAAAGATTATTTTTTGTGTCTGCAAATGTTTGCACAATCAGCTCTGTGTTAGTGGTGGGTGGAGGCCCACTTGGCGATGTTGGCCAACCCTATGGTGTGTTCAGAATGACAGGGCATTCACTCTTGAGCTGTTTAATTGGCACTTAACTTTTGCCGCAAGGTATTTAGAATCACTGTTTCTGTCACGATTTTGTACGTTTGATACATTTTGTTGTCCTAAAAACAGGATGCGGGTTGATCAGCAGGTTTGAGTTTGGGATCATAGGGCCAAATGCGCTCCAAGCACATTCCAAGCCCCTGCACAGGTGGCCCCTTTAAACACGGGTATCTTGTTTTAAGGAAGGGAGGACATAGGCTAAAGGTAAAACTGGGACTCACATGAAATAATCTGTCCTCTCGGTGGCATTCAGCGAGTGGGTTCTGTAGGGGAGGTTACCTCTTCCATTCACAAATGCTCCTCCGCCAAGGTCAGCTCTGTACGTTGCCATTAAAAGATGTATTTTAGGACCGAGAACCACTGGCTAGACACTGCCCACCCAGTAACCACTCTACCAGAGCCAGTGAAGTGTCTCTCAATATGAGCTGCTCTGTCACAGCCAGAACAACCGCTCCCCATCTCGGGGAAGCCCCTACTCGACGTATGCACAACGCATGCAGAAAGCAGCGCTCCAGAGACAGAGTATTTCTGCAAGCGGAGACCCTACAAAGTGAAAACCTGTTGGTTCCTTCACTTATTTTCAGCACTCGTGGAGATTTGAAGGAGCAGAATTAGTCCCAAAGAGATTAACTCCAACACCAAAAAAAAGAAAGAACTCTTCATCATCTCCAACAGTTTTATTAGCCAGCTGTAACCAAGACAACCACGATCTGCAAGAGTCTGTCACTTGTTTTCTTCTCAAGGGTATTACACTCGGCAAACCGTAAGCACTTCAGACACCCGCAGCGTTCTTTGGGAGGGGAGAGTTGCACAGATGTATTTTACTAACATATTTTGTGTATAACTATTTATAAAATTACAGGTTTTTTTAATATATTTTGCTGGATGCATCACTAGTATTGGAATTGGCTTGTATTGTTTCAAGATGAAATGGCAAAATGCTGGTGTTTTGTTACATTGATGTGCGAGTGTGGAGTCTTGTTTCTGAAAAATTAAAGAAGTTCCTATTCAGGTGTCATTTATTCCGTGTTATGAATGGGAAGTTTTTATTTGGGGGAGGCCATTCCCCAGTCTCGTTTGAAGTATTACATTCCTGTGAAGTGACAGAAATATAGTCCGTATTTCACAGGAACTTGGAACGTGTTTTCCGTTGACTCCATATCATTGACTGATGCTTTTGAGGCATGACTTTGAATTCATTTAGCCATGGCTATAAGGTACCCAGCAACTAGAACATAAGCCTAGATACCTACCACACTCAATGAAGCCAGGGAGAATGGCAGGGTTGACCACCTCCCTGGACAAAACGCTTGTGTGTCCCATCCCACTCTTTGGATGGTGATTGAAACTTTGATGCACTGTGGTTTTATTTCTCTCTCTTTTTTTAATGATTATCCCTTTCTTCCTGAGCTGATGGAGGAAGGTTATACAGGGAAGAGAATGTTCCCCCTGGATGAAACTGCTTGCCATGCAAGTATCTCTCCATGGTCAAATCAGGCAGCCGTGTGAAAGCGGTGGATCTGTTTTAGAAAGGTTTCAAGCAGGTTTACGGTTCGAGATTGCAATCCAGTACGGGCTGGAGACAATGGAAAGAGCCTCGACTTGTGGGCAGGAGTTGAGGTTCAGCGTGAGAAGACACCTCTAACGAGCTATCGATTTGTGTTTCTGAAAAAGGCCCAGCCTGCCGTCTGTGCTCTCTGGGCTCGTCCAGTGCCTTCGGAGCAGCGGGGGAAGGTGTCCCTGTGATATGATGCCACCTCATACTAATGAGCTCCAGTACAAAGAAGGCTGATTGGCATGTCGATTAGTTTGCCTATATTCTAGGTTTCTTCTTCGGGTGCTGTGCCTGGAACAAAACTAGGTTTCTTGGTACAACTCGTTTCTTGATGAGACGGTGCATGGAAGGGAAATGGCAGTCTCCCAAACCCAACTCTAAGGGGAAAGCTAAAAACCTTTGGTCAAAGATTTGTGTTGAAAATAGGACCCATCTGTGGATTTTTGTAGAAAAGATGGAGGCAGTGCAAGCCCATATACAAGCCAGGCAAGCAAAGCTTTAAGGTGCTTCTGATCTGAGCAGGGTTTTTCTCTACTTTATTCCACCCCAGGGGAGCTATGAATGCAATGATGAATGTGATTATTTTTATAAGCTGGGCTGGAATTAACTGATAATGCAAAATATTGGGCAATGGAGCTACTGCATCTACTGTCAGCACAGGACGGTGCCTCTGCTCTACACGAGTGGCAGCATCCGGCTCCCAGGGACAACGTGAAATGTAAGTTATCAAAGAAGAAGAATGAAATGAGCAACATTAGGACCACACTTATACTTGCATGAACACAGAGTAACTCCGTTCAAGCCTGAGAAGTTACTCTGGATTTCTACCATTGTGAATGCGGTCCGAATCCAGCCCACATCCAGCACATTTTCACTTCTTGCTTTATTTTCTCTCTATGCATCATACAGTTCAGATTAAGAAAAAGAAACCACGGGGGATCTAGTAACCCAAAGGATATGAAGCAGAAAGAATTACTTGTAAAGGGATGAACCTAATGAGTTCTTTGTTAAATAGGAGGAAGAAAGCAATTGCAAAATGAACATTTTGTTTGGAAACTTCCAGGAGAATTTAAAATCTCATTATAGCAAAGCCTCGAAGTTTTTATTTCTTTGCAGTTTTTCCCCCATGAATTGCTGTGGGCCCTGATCCTGAAAACAGAGCCATACACACAGACAAAACCATCAAGCCATCGCTTCTTGTGTGTGTGAAGGTTTAGCTCACACTGATTTGACTGCAGGATTGAGCCTTGTTTAACAATTACACCTTTTAAGAGCTTAGGTAATCACTTGCTTCACTTTTTCTTCTTTTTGATTAGAAGAACCAACAGACTGGCTTTGTTGGGGTTGATAGCCCTCTCCTAGCCCTTGACTGTGTAAAGCATGGCAGTTGTGAAATATGGTATGCAGCACAGAGGCATTCATAGATATAAAACTAATTGAATGATAAATGCCTTTGACAGCTGTTGTCCATATTTGTAATATGGAAATATTGTTTTTGTATTGGTGCATTACAATAAACTATTGAAATTAAGTGTGTTTGCAACTTTATTTTGAAAAACCGAATGCTGATTTCCTGATACACAGTTGGCTCCACGTGGCAGCTACAGTCAAATTACAGCCTGTGGTCAGTGCCTCGATTGTGTTACGTGCTATGGCGTCCCATGACTGTCTTTGGACTAACCTGAGAACAGCTACATGTCAAGTACATTTAATCCTTGTATTGTTGGAGTATTCTAGGTTGAACAGGTTTGCATCTCCAGACTCTCTCTTCGCGAATAAAACTTAGAGCAGCTCCTTCAATGTCATAAAATGACTCCTTCAGATGCTTTAGTTAGGCGAAACTGCACAATCTCTAGCTGAATCCAAATTTTCCACCCTCTCTAGGTCCTCTAATCCTATTATTCAGGGTGGTGAGATCTGGGATCTAGGATTGGTGCTTTAATAGCAGTACAAGCCTAGTGTAAATGTTGGATGTGGATCAAAGTCTGGATTCCAGGACTTACCTAAGTCTTAGCTGGAACACTTCCCCGTACTTTCAGGAGCTCAGGACTGTTTTCATGCGTCAGTGCTGAGCGGAGCCGGCTGCCTGAATTTTTCAGACCTGGTCTAACAATATCAACATATTCACTGTTTCTGAATAGGAAGGCAAAAAATCATGAAGACGCTCTGAGAGTTTTCGTTATTGTTTCCATAGCACAAGTTCCTCTAAGAAAACTCTAAAACGTACCGATTTTGGACTTTTTTTGGTTTTGTTCTATAAAAAATGATGGTGCGGTGAACATCCCAAGTCAGTCTTCCCAGATCATCATACTTTGAATGCCTTCGAGAGAAATGTGGATGTTTATCTTGCTGGGATCCTATGACCCCAGCTGCCTTCTTGCCCCTGGGGCTGGACTCGACGATCTTCCGAGGTCCCTTCCAGCCCGAACTTCTGTGAAAACTATGAAATCATCACGTGTTCTCTGTGAGACTCAGGCTGGTTGAAACAACCTTTGAAATTCACAGAGCCTTGTATTCCTCTGAGATCGCCTCTTTGAAATGTATATTTGTGGCCCCAGTGGAGGTGTAGTACGTATGTCTCGCACTGTTTGCAGTTTCCTTGCAGGTAGCAAAGGCCCCGTTCCACCCATTTTCAGTCCATCATGTTCCCCCCATTTTTCAGCCACCTAGCTCCACCCCGGTTATATTCAAGCTTGTTCTCAATGCATGCATGGCCACACGGCAGCTGCTCTTTCCACAGGTTCCTTGTGCAGCTTGTCTTCTCGGTACTGCTCCTTGTGCCCTGAAACAGCCAGCATGTGCTTCATCATATTTTGCAGGCTAGTGCTGGCTCCTATCAGTCGAGGAAAACTAATTATAAACTGGCATGAGATTCCAGGAAATACTTGAATGTTCTTTTGGGGGTGTTGGTTGTAGCTGTGTTGGTCTAAGGACATAGCCAGACAAGGTTTTTTGGGTAAATGTAATCTCTTTTATTAGACCAACTAAATAGTTGGAAAAGTTGTTCTTTCCAAGCTTTGGGGCACAAACGCCCTTCTTCAGGTACAGGGAGAGGCTGCTGGTGTTTTGTGTTCTCCCGGATGGAACAAAACCCAATATGCAAAATGCAGGTCTGTGAAAATGCAAACGCGTGGCAGTGAGGGTCAGAGGCACATTATGACTGTACCTGCCATCTGGTAACCCCAGGTAACCTCTCTACAGCTTACCAGCTACATTATGTCACCAGGTCAACGTTCCTCTTTTCTCCCCCCACACCTACCTATCTTACACCTCTTGTTTCCCATGGCCTCCGATCCTCACTGCCATGCATTTGCATTTTCACAGACCTGCATTTTGCATGTTGGCTTTTTTTCCACCCAGGAGAGCACAAAATAGCAGACTCTCCCTCTGCCTGAAGAAGGGTGTTTGTGCCCAAAAGCTTGCAAAGAACAATTTCTTCCCAACTATTTAGTTAGTCCAATAAAAGATACCACATTTACCCAAACAACCTTGTCTGAACATTATTTCCATATTTATAGTATTTTTGCAGAATGACCGTGGTACCACTAGATGGCAACACAGACAACATCTTTACACTATTTTCTGTCCTCGTGAAAGGAAACCCTAAAGGGACACACTACATAGACCTACTTACTGGTTATTAGCTTATTACTATTAATTATGGGACTACTTGTGCTAGTGTAGTGTTCAGATGGGGCTAACTGTGAATGGGGCCTAACTCTTCCTGGCAATGTTCAAATCTAGATTAAGGGGCTTTGTTGCACATGTGGAACTGGACGCAGGATTTGTTCGGATGCTTTTCCTTAAAAAACACATATCCAATCATGGTTTGTGTTAAATTCATAATGAAGGGTCCGTTCGTGATTCTGCAGAAAATGGGAAATATGAGATTGTCTGTAAAATCAGCTTAAGAAAAAAAAACAGTTAACAACAATAAAATGCTGGGTCCCCAGTGGGGAGGTGGCACGATGGGCAGCAGTCACTTCACCGTGGGCTGTTCTGCCCGGCTCCAGCTACAAGCCAGGCGGCAGCCACCCCCTCGTCCCTCCTCCTTACAGGGCATAGGCACCTGCCTTCGTGGATCAGGACTCATGGTAGAGGAGATATCTTTTATTAGACCAACTAGCTTTTTGCAAAAAAAAAAAATTATTTAATTGCAAGCTTTCAGGCATAAACACTCTTCTTCAGGCATAGGAGAAGAGATCGCAAAAGTACCTGAATGGATTGTTTTTATTAAGACAAGTGTAAATTAGAACTGAAGTTGGTCTAATAAAAGAGATAGGATTCACCCAAAGAACCTTGTCTGCAATTAGAGTTTCTAAACTTTTTGTGCAACTCTACATGTACCTTGTATAGCATGTATGAGCACACCCAGGAAAAATCCATGCAATTCGCTATTTATACCGCGACCAACCCATGAAAATTTTTAGTTTCTCCTCAATTTAAATAGACCCTGACTCAAAGCAGGCAAAAGCAGAAACCAAAGGGCATACTGCATTATTTCTATCCATCAAGTGATTGAGGAGGGGAACAGAAAACAAAGGTTGGATAGATTAGATCTATTTTTTGAAAGGCAACTTTCATGAAGTTTTATTTATTTTTTTAAAAAAGATGGAACGCATAGAAAAAGAACAGGACTAGACATGAGCCCACACTTGAATTATAGAATTAAAACCAAACCACACCACTGGTCCAATATCTAAATCATTTTTAAATGGCATGATCTCTGCAGCATATTTTGCTGGAAAAGATATACAGCTGCTCATTGATAGTATAACATTGCAGCCTCATCTTGTGTATATGTAACGAGGTCTGGAACTGCCAAGTGGAATTTATAATGAAGCTTACCAGCTCCAGGACAAGGGTAATAAGATTTCTCCCATTACTACAGCTTTCCCATAGTAAGAAAGACTTTCCAGACAGAAGGGGAGACCCAGAGAAAGGAAAGAAAAAGGGAAGAAAATATTTAAACCAGCTACCTACTAAATTAACAGCTGGTCTATGTGCATGGCTGGAAAAGAAACAGGACTAGCTTTTAAACTTTACTGGCTTTAAATTTCTGGGAACAGCAACTGGAGATGTTGTTGAGCAAATGGTAGCAGGATGCAAATGTGGGTAATGTCTGGTTTTCTCAGCACCCAACATAGGATGCTTTAAACTCGGGAGCTGAGTTTCATAGAACTGGGGGTTCAGCAACTTCCAACAACAAAAAAATCAGGCCCCTTTAAGACAACCTGAAACCAGAGGCACCCAAAACCACAGGCTGTTTTTTGCTTTTAAATAGTTTAGCCAAATTTGTTTCCACTGGTGAGGCAGATCCATTCTTTTTATCTTCAAACATATGAAGCAAGTGGCTCTGGGGTGAAGGGTGGCAGTCAAAGAGCTGGCTGGGGAATTTTTCCATGAAGCTGAACTTTTTTTTTCCCCTTGAGAAAAGGCTAACTCATCGAAATAGAAGCTTTCCAGGAAAACGCATCAGTTTTGACAACATATCCATCAGGAAGGCTTCTCCGGTCGAGCGTGGAAAGGATGATCCAAATGAGGACAGACCCAGAGCAGCCCCATAGCGGTGCTCACATGGACGATAGAAACCAGAATTCCTGCTTTCTGGCCAGCCACATGCAGGAAGTCCCTACCTGATACAAGCCCCCGATATGCAAAGGGAGATTCTCATACAAGATGCATGGACACCGATCCACTAGCCCACATTTCTGGGCCAAGGCAGTGAAGCAATGGGTACTATTGCCTCTGGTATAATTGCCCTCCAGAAGCTCATTCATTCAGTCAGTTCCCAGGAAGCAGGATTTGGCTATAACAAAAGTGTTTTACTGGAGAGGGAAGTTCATTTTCTACTAATTCTCGCTTTGTTTTTCGGACCTAGTCATATGATAGCATTTAACACGGAGCCCCATTCAGGATATGTATCACCAGCTGCATTACAGCATGCACCGTGGAAACACAACTCTGCAGTGCATGCCAGTCAAGCAAAGGATGAGGGATGCATCTGGGAGGAACAATTACGTGTCAGCCTAATACACACCGCAGAATCCCTCCTTGCTCTTTGGTGGGAGAAGAAGAAGAAATCCAGCTAAACGGCTTAGTTAAAAAAAAAAAAAGATCTTGTTGTTTCACCCATCTATATCGTTTTTAATTAAAATCAGGTCCTTTTGTCTTGCATTATGACTTGATAGAGCGGTTCATAATCAATAGCTCATGAGAGATCTGATGTTACGTGCGTGCACTTATAACGTGCTAGCTGATGAGGCAGAGTCAAACAATGCAGTCCTTTCAGAGCAGCTTCCCACGGACTAACTGAGCATCAGGCTGCTGTATTGGACTTGTTTTTGCAAAGGCAGAATCGCGAAGCATCTTTCACATCTAGGTCCGTCGGTAGTTTGCAACACGGTTTGAATTCTGATTCTCCTCCTCTTGCTCTTGCAGTCAGGCCAACCTGCACAAAACACTCGGCTTTTCTGACAATGATTCATTCCCTGTTTGATCTCTCTCTCCTTCCGAAAATAATTATTTTTATACATTTACCCAAACCACTTTGGCCTTTTTCGAGTTGGAGGGGGAAATCAAGGCAGGAGTCCCCGCCTGAGCGTTTAAACTGCTCTTCTCTTTGTGACCTGCAATCGCTTGGTTACAGACCAAGGAGCCCAGGACAGCTTCCCTTGCACCTGCTCAGAGTCCTGTGGGCAAATCCAATTTCTGGTTGTACTCCAAAACCTGGCTCAGCTGCTGACGATAAGCCCAGCTCACTTTTTGCTTTTACCCAGGAGAGATTATCTGCCTTTGCTGCTATGTGAAGCCCCAGCTGAAATCATTAAACCTGCACTGCAGTGATTGTCTTTCCTCTGAACTGTCTGATCTGGTCACTGGTGGAAAGTGCTTGATATTCTGCTCTTTCTCTCACCTTTTTAAGCTCGAAGGTGCTTTCCACACAGTCAGAAATAGTGTCTGTGTTGTTATGAATGTTTCCAGAGGCCTAACTCCCAGATTCCTTATAACACAACTGCAATCTAATAAACACCCTATACCAGCCTGAGCGCTATGTTAGCCTTTATATTCCCAAATGTCCTTCATTGCACAGCCGAGGCCCGGTCAATTAAAGCTCGACAAAATATTTGCACAGCACCATCCTGTGGAAGCATCGTTGCTGTGTTGGAGAACAAAGCATGAGATGTAAAACACGCGTTTGTGATTCTCCCCTCCCTCCACCTCCCCTGAAACCGTTTCCACGGACCATGCTAGAATCGGTCCCTGACGAAAGTACGGGTATTTCACAGAAATTATATTAACAACTCATTGACATAATGGGGGAGATTTACCCGAAATGGAATGAAAACTTGGATTACTGCAATGTCTGGGAGTGCTTGGACAATCTTTTAATTACCGCCGTTGTGCTAGAGCTCCTGAAATGTTTGGTATTTTGGGGTCAACGGTTAAGAGCATTACTGTATTGTCAAATGGACTTAACGAACAAGCTGGCCTGAGTTATGCATTTCTCTGTTTTATAGTTCACCCAGCTCAAAAACTGGTGTTACCAGCTCGCAATGCTTTTTGTTGCACCGTACTGCCTCACTTTCTATTCCCACCCACAATTCTTTCCGGACGTGTTTCAAGTTTAGATGAAAGGCTGTGTCGAAACCCTGTTTTCCTTCCACAAAAAGCCTTCTTGATATTATCCGTCTTGGGCTATATTATCATCAGAGTTTGCATATGCACAATGCCACTAAGAAGCTAAAAAAGATGCTACGTGCCTTTGAACTGGCAGTGTGCTCCTGGAAACACAGACAGGCTCTGCTCCTATTGTGTTTATTCAGGATTTGGGGCACATGCTTCTTTTTTTTTGCTTGGTCCCTCCTTAAGTTATCCCTTATTACAGCACCAGTTAGGGATTGGGAAAGCTGACAAGTGAAACAGCCTGAAATCTTAACACTCCCGAGAGAAATTGCACGCTCCTTTTTTGAGCTCCAGTGAAACAAAAAGAAAAAAGAAAAGCAGGAAAAAATGGTGACGCTTCTCGCAAAACTATTTTTACTCTTTTTTTAGCCAGTTCTAGTAGCAACTGAGGGACACTGGTTTGCACTAGCTAGACAGCACTCTGAATTCCTGCTTTTTGTAGCATTTGCCAGGGCTTGAGTCACAAACTGAAGGATTAGCATAGTCCCTCGCCCCTCTGCTGTTGGCCAGTTTTATTTAAACCACAGCCACATTCGGCACAACCGCAGCCCATGCTTTGTCTGGGTGTGGAAGAGACCAGGACTCTCCTGGCTCCACTCATGGCCTCTTCTGGGTCCATGGGGAGTTCCCTCCGTGTCTCTCAGCCTCAGTTTACCCATTTGTAAATTGGATCCTTGTCTCCTTTGTAAAGTGCTTTGAGATCAGAGCAGAAGGGATGTTTGAACCAGCTACGGAGCTCTGGGTAAAGGACTGGACAGATGTGGAATACAGTGGCAGGAATGACAGGAATACAGCAAAATACATACAAATGCATGGTTTTTAAATAATGAATTATGGGCCCTAGGACACCCTGGATAAGACTCTGCAGCAGATCTGCCTCCTGGAACCCAGGGGGATAAGGAATAAAACTCTGGGCCTGTCCGGGGGGACAAACGTGCTCAAATGAAATGCAATCTAGCATGAGGCCGGCAGAGGAACCCTGCAAACTCAGAGTGATCTGCTAGGGGTGCCAGACGGTATGCAGTAAAGGGTCGTGGACACTCCCGTTTAGCAAGACAGTGCAGATGTGACCGTCTCGAGTCAGATCCACCAGCTGTTTCTTCGCACCCTCCTCCTGGCCATGCCCTTTTCGTGGCATTGTGAAAGGATTTTGCATCCTGGAGCCGCGGGCTGTCACAAACCCCTGTGTTCACAGTCGCAAATGGGCTGCTTTGAGTGGCTGCACACTTACTTGCACCCTCCATGCATGGGATTCGCCCCTCTTCCCCCCCCCCCAAAAAAAAAAAAGGCAGCACGAGCAAAATGAGAAGACAATTTTCCATTTCAGGCAAATCAGGAGACAAAACAGAGGTGTCCAAACTCAATTTCTTTTAAGTCACCGGAAATGATGGCTGGGGATTTCTGAGTGAGTTTGAACATGAACCAATTCCCATAAGCAAGTGGGGACAAGCAATCCTTCCACCCACTGGATTCATGGACTGGAAACTCTTTCAAATGCAGGAGCTAGGGTGTGCTTTTATAATGACTGCTAGCTACCGGCTCTGCAGTCAGACAGAACCAGAGCCGGTGCACAGAAGTGGCCGGCACGCTCCGCATGGCGCGCTGCAGCTGGATGCTTGGGGCTATCGGTTGCTGGTGGATGCAGGATTGTCTCTGTGCAGACGATGCACTGTTTCCTGATTATTGGGGCTGGGCTGCTCCCAAGCAATCCTTTCCTTTGCACAGGGGGTAGGGCACGGGCCTAGCTGCAATACTAAGAGTTCCCCTCCACCGAGGTAATGCTTTGCTGGGCATCTGTAGGTGGGTTAGTACAACTCCCCTGCATGGCCGGAGGGGCAGAGAGGGCCTGTCACCCACCTAAGGAACCAGCCCCAAGCTGCAATATTCTGCAGGAGGGCTGGAACTGGCCCTGAATTTCATTAGCATTCAAGAGCTAATCTCACATCTTATTGCGGTGTGGGTGGCACAGGGCTGGCTCCTCCTAGGGCTGAGACTGCCTGCCAGGAGAGGGTGCTGAGGCTCCTGGATGTGATGCAAAGCCTGCTGCTGAGTGGTAAAAGGAGCAGGCTGTGCTTGCATGGGGAGAGGAGGTGGATGTGATCACAGTGGGAAAGCAGAGGGTTGTCAGGAGTGGCAGCCTGGGTCGAGAAGAGTTTTGCAGGGGGCTGGAAGGCTTCGTTAGAAGGAGCAGGAAGATCAGGACCGGCTTGAGCTGAACTCGGTCCCCTTCGCTCAGTAGACAGGTCTGTGAAACAGGACTGCGAACCTGATGCTCCCGGCAGCTGCCATGTCCCGGGTGCTGGCTTTGCTCACCCCTCGTTACATGCCTTGCTTTCCCCTTATCAGCACCAGCTTGAATAAAACAATGATGGTGACAGAGGGCAACTTTGCTGTGACGGGTCTTTGAGTTACTC
Organism: Crocodylus porosus; assembly: GCF_001723895.1. Classification (NCBI taxonomy): domain Eukaryota; kingdom Metazoa; phylum Chordata; order Crocodylia; family Crocodylidae; genus Crocodylus; species Crocodylus porosus. The sequence goes on from NW_017728942.1 coordinate 8,507,762, forward strand.
GTTGCAAAGAGCTAAACCGGAGCTGAAACAACTAGGGAAGGACTCGCTGCCTGTCCTGCAGTCGGAGCATTAGCACAAGGGGTTGGATCCTGCTTTATTTTTTTTCCTTCAAGTCTCGATACAAAGCTCCCGTTAACCTCCACAGTGCATGACTGGGCCTGTAGCATGGGGCCTGTCAGCACAGCTCTTCGTTCTGATTTTGGGCTGCGTTACCCCCATGTGCAGCTAAGTGAGGTGGGAATCAGGCCTGTCGCTGCTGGAATCGTCTGACAGCTTTTGTCATAAATCGGTCTAGGAAGAAACAAAAACCCCACAGTTGCCAATACATTTCTTCCCAATGGGCACCTCCTCAAATGCACCCAACTGCATGTGCAAACCGGGGGCTTACTTTGGGAAGAAATGGTCCGGAAAAATCATGCTCATGACTACTTGAGCACTCGCTCTGCAGTCAGAGGGCCCCCAGCACATCGCTTTCCTGTTTGTGTTTGCAAATGCAGACCACATTCTCGGCAAATGTGCTAATGCGTGCTCCAAAGAAAATGGACAGCCCCCGGGGCAGCTGAGCCCCAGTTGCAGCCGACACGACGGAGAGCATAAGACTTGCAAATAGCTCATAAATGAAAGGGAACGGCAGCAGGCAGCAATAAGGGACAGCGGGAGGGGCCCGAGCGAGGCTGTGCGTGGCTGCGAGGGGGCAGGGAGATGTGGCAGAAGTAGAGCAGGTGGCGTGATGCAGAAAGGGATTTGGGGATGTTTGTGTAATGAGGCTCGCTGGCATGTTGGGCGGGCCTGGCCCTTTGTGCCGTCCTCTGGGGCTGAGCAGGGGAAGGTGGTCTTTCTTCTACTTCCAGCTGGGGCTGAGCGGGCAGAAAAATCCCAAAATCGTCACTCGGGTCCCGAACAAAGTTCCCGTTTTGGGCCCACCACTGCAGAAAGGATGTGGGCAAATTGGAGAGAGTCCAGTGGACGGCAAGGAAAATGGTTAGGAGGTTGGAGCACACAACTTGTGAGGCTGAGGGAAATGGGCTTATTTAGTCTGGAGAAGACAAGACTGAGGGGGATTGAATAGCAGCCTTCAGCTCCCTGCAGGGGGGCTGCAAAGAGGACGGAGCTGGGCTGTTCTCGGTGGGGGCAGATGACAGGACAAGGAGCAATGGGCTCAAGTTGCAGCAAGGGAAGTTGAGGTTGGATGTTAGGAAGAATTTTCTCACTAGGAGGGTAGTAAAACACTGGAACAGGTGACCCAGAGAGGTGGTGCAGTCTCCATCCTTGGAGGTTTTTAAGTCCCAGGTAGACAAAACCTTGCCTGGGATGATGTAGTTGGGGCGGGTCCAGCTTGGAGCAGGGGGTTGGACTAGATGTGACCGCCTGAGATCCCTTCCAACCCAAATTTTCTACCATTCTCTGATATAGTATCATATTATATATCATTGTGTATATCATAACATCACTACGTAACAGGCGGTTAGCATCCCGCAGACAGAGAGCTTGCTCCCTCTCTCAGGAATGAAAACAGCCTTTTGTGAAGTCATGCAAATCTTGAAGGAATGAAACTCGGATAACGCCAGAGAAATAGTTGATGCTATGTTCAGGATGCAGCAACTGGCAAACTCCGCTGAGAAGAGGCATGGATATAGATAAGAGACGGGAAGCCAAAAATCCCAGGACCAAAACTCGTTCCATTCGGTAAAGGAAAGGAAGGACCACAGTTTGTGCTTTTGCAAAAGGATGGCTGTGTTCAGTAGGAGTATGTTAGCTGGTGGTTACTAATGATACAACATCCTGGGCTTGGGTCCTTGGAGACTGTAGATATGGGTATAGCATCTTCATCTTCTGGTTCCTTCTGTACTATTCTGGCTGTTCGCTCTGAACGAGCTTCCTGGAGGTTTCTTTCAAATGCCTGTAATTCCTGTAGAAGATGAGTCTTTATGTCCTACTCACTCCAGTGTGATGGGCTGGGTGAAAACGCCTTCCTGTCTGGTCCTAATACCAAGAACTGCATCCTCTTCTACCCTCTGGTAACTTGAGAACCTCAGACGGAGGGATGCCGCTTTTGTTTCCGCCACAGGAGCTGGTATTCGAGCTTCATTTCAGTGATGTCCTTTTAATTTCCTGAAGACAATGAGACAGGCAAGCTGGAGATGCAGATGACTTTGCAATTAACTCAGAAGGAGACCAAATTTACTTTGGACTGGAGAGCTGTTTTCTAGAACAGAAAAAAGGGCTTAATTAATGAATCCAAGTTTTGTGCTTTTTTTTGGCTCTGTTTCTCCTCTCACTTATTGAAGTGCAAATATTATGGAAATCAACAAAGTTACACTGGGTGGAAAACTAATGGGAGAGGATAAGCAAGGAGTAGGAGGACAGAACCTATAGTTTTCAACCAAACCCTTGTTTGCTTTACCATGTAGCAACATACTGGCTTCCTCCCCCAGATGTTAAACAGAAGGCTCTTCTAAAGCACAGAGATAGGGACTGAATCAACACCTGTTGAGTGAGTTCAATGGAAAATCTCCCATGGACTTGACTGGGATCTGGATGGGGGGCACAAAGAGAGTTTTGTGAATCCCTCTTCTCTTTGGCTCGCTTTAAAACCAAGTGGAAATAAAGAATTAGAGCAGGTAAAATAACAAGGGCATGTGTCTCACCGCCCTGTGGATTACTTGGAACAGATAAATACTACTGATGCCAAGAGCCAGTTACAGTGATTGTTGTATAATTGAAGTCAAGTGTACTATATTTAAATTGAGCTGTTCAAGGAAAGCCAAAAGAGCAGAACATACTGGCTTTTCCTTTGGCCACAGTCACTGAACCTGGAACAGAAGAAATGTCATTATAATTATCTAATCTCCCCTGCAGGCTTTAATATTGTTCTGCAAATGGCAATTCTGGAGGCCAACAACAGTGGACATTTAGTGTTTATTATTCAAAGGGTGGCTGCTACGTTGCTAAAGGGGACTGGAGGAAGAGATGAAGTCAGTTCCCTTCAGCAACCAAAAAGAGGTCCGTGCAACTGTTCCAGCCCTGTTTGGGCTTCACCGGCTGAGGATCAGAGGAAGGTTTAAAAGATGACTTAAACTTGTTTCTGCTGTGTTGAGTGTGATCTTGGCAGGGTTGAGAACTATGCTCAGTGTGACGTGGGATTTACATGGCAGTAATTATCCATGAAGAAACATTAAGAGAATAAAGTAAGTTTGTTGACTGTAAAGACCTCCACTGGGAGAAAACATCGCCCCTGAGTTCAGACAAAAGCTTACAAGTTGAAGTTGCTGGTGGGTTGTACTGGATATAGTCAAGAAAAGAACATTTCCAGATTGGACCTGCAAATTTTAGACTGCCTAATTCAGTACCAAACGTGCAGGTGGTTGGGTTGACTGTAACCCAAACCCAGACTTGTCCATGGCACTGAGATACATCCTGACATGTCCTTCTTGTAGGAACACTGAATACAAATTTTTGGAAACATATACAAGACCAGCCCAAATCAAGGGGATTACAGCTTGGGTATGGCTTGAGGATGAGCCAACAGTGTGCTGTAATTGCCAAGAAGGCTAATGGCAGACTGAGTTGCCTTGGTACAAGTGTTGCCTACAGGGCAAGGGAAGTGGATTATTCCTCCATATTCAGCACTGGTGGAGGCCACATCTGGACTCTTGTGTTCAGTTTTGGGCCCCCCTCACTACAGAAGGGATGTGGACAAGTTGGAGAGAGTCCAGCAGGGAGCAATGGAAGTGATAAGGGGACTGGGGTACTGTAGCAAGGTTGGGGTCCCAGAGGTATCCATGACACACCTTGGGGGCTCTGTGACCATGGCCTGCTCCATCTCTATGGTACCTCTCTTGCCACGCCATAATGGAAATGTAAAAAATAGGGAAGCTCCCCAAGGGCCCCTGCATAGCCCCAGTCTAACTGAACCCCCACTAGGGTCCCCTGGTACCCGACTGGTTCTCACGATTCCCCAGGCCCCTCACTGGGCTTCAGGTCCCTTGCTGAGCTTCACTCTATAATTTTTCTGCTACAGGACACCTCAAGCCTTACAGGTTAATTGCATAACTCCAAATCCTCCCCTACACCATGCCCCAGACCTTGCAAGTGTTACTGTAGTCACTCTGTGGGGCATCTGCCTCCTTGGCCCCCTGTGCTTTTACTGTATCTAGGCTTCTTAGCCTGGGCCCACTGTATCAGACCTGGCTTAGAGGCACTAGCCCATGTTTTTCCCTTCTGATCATTGGGCACCTGGCCCTTGTCTTGCTGCACCCCTCTTGGGCACTGGGCCCCTGGCCCTTGTCTTGCTGCACCCCTCTCGGGCACCGGGCCCCTGGCCTCTGTCTGCCCATGTGGCCTTAATGTAGTGCTGCCTGCTCGGAGCTCAATAGTCACTTCAAGCCTTGAGCCTGCCTCGGCAAGGCTCAAGGTGACTGCATGCCCCTTGGGCACCAGTGGGACTTCTCTAAAGTCCCAGGCCCCAGGCTCTCTGTTACAGGCACACGACTTGTGAGGAGAAGCTGAGAGAACTGGGCTTATTTAGTCTGGAGAAGACAAGACTGAGAGGGGATTGAACAGCAGCCTTCAACTACCTGGCAGGGGGTTCAAAGAGGATGGAGCTGGACTGATCTCAGTAGGAGCAGATGACAGGGCAAGGAGCAACAGTCTCAAGTTGCAGCAAGGGGAGTTGAGGTTAGATGTTAGGAAGAATTTTCTCACGAAGAGGGGAGTAAAACACTAGAACAGATTGCCTAGAGAGGTGGTGGACTCTCCATCCTTGGAGGTGTTTAAGACCTGGCTAGACAAAGCCTTGGCTGGGATGATCTAGTTGGGGCTTGTCCTGCTTCGAGCAGAGGGTCACTCTAGATATGACCTCCTGAGGTCCCTTCCAACCCTCATTTTCTGTAGTCCTATGAATAGATTGTTATCGAGTGATGTTTCAACTCAATGCCACATGATAGCAGCAGTTTGCAAATGTCCTAAAATCTGCCGTAAAGGAGATGGGGGGAGGGGACATTATTCTCCACAGTGGGCAGGACATGTGGACATGGGTTTAAACTCTAGCAAAGCAGATTTAGATCAAATCTCAGAAAAGACCTACATAACTAAACTACTGCTTTGAGAGTAGTAGGACAGTGGACAGGTTTACTTAAGGAAGATGTGATATCTCCCTTACTGGAGGCCTTCAAGCAGAGGCTAGGATGCTTCAGAATAGGAAATCCTGTACCGCTTCAGAACAGATAACCCATGAACTCTGCTCTTTTATTTCAAGAAATCTGTATTTTGTGGCTAGCAGACAGCTTGGAGGAATCTTTTAAGAGTACACAGTGGGGCTGAGGTTAGCTAAAGACCTTAATCATGGAACTAACAGGTATTTTTAGTGGGGAACATTTTAAATGCTCTGAGCGTGCAGTGACAGTGCAGGGCACTAGTAACTATAGAAACTGCAGTTTGCATTGCCTGTCAAACATGGTAATCAGTCCTGATTATAACCAGCATGATAGACCTAGCTTTCTTACTATTCTAGCTATCTGGCAGCAAGGTAAAATATCTATTGTGAAGGGAACATGGCCTTGAAAGCATATAGAATTGCAGCTAACGTGGGCCATATCAATAGGAGCAGAAACTCTGAAGAAGATATAAGCTGTCAACCTAGCCCTTTCAATATTCCAGATAAAATCTCCTCAGTACCTTATTAAATTCAACTAACAAATACATTTATGCAACATTTGTAAGTACCAGAGTGAACTGAGATCTTTTCATTTCATTATTTCTTCAGAATGGGGATGAGCTAATGAATAGTAATGAAAAATTATTCAATTGCAAGTGATTAGCAAAAAACAAATATTGAGGAAGAGACTTAGTTGGTATACATTGGCTTAACTCCCTACAAGCCATAGTTTGAAGATATAATTGGGTGACACTTTCTGAATATTTGTTCCTTAGGGACAATTTTTCCCAGAGCTTACATGCACAGTTGTGCAAGTAGTGCACACTATGGTCAGGTATAGTTATACACCCAAATCAGCCATGCATACATGCAGGTGTGGATGACTGGCTAACTGCATGCTCATTAGCCGATACAATTGCAAGGGCAATTTAAACATGTAATGTGTCATTGACGGAGCTGAGCCAAACCCACAGAACAGGGTTGGAGCAGGCTGAGAAGACCATTTATTTTGGTCGTGAAGAGCTCTCATCTCTCTGCATCAGTTGGCTTCATTAACATCCTCTTGAAGGAAGAGCATTGATTTGAGTATTTGTTCAGAGTCAAACTATGTAATATTTTCACAAAAATTAACATTTTAATAGTCAAAATAAGTGAAACTTGAGAACTGCAATCAAAACTGCATCAGTTTGCCTGATTGATCTGATGGCAATCGGATTGTGGAAATGTGATGAATAGCATCCCAGACCATTTATAACAAGCTTTCTGGTTGCAATCTGAATGCATAAATTTTTTTATGTTAAGCCACTGTTCAGCATTTGTAGCCAGGTGCCATCTAACTGACTTGGATCATCTGGAGCGTTGATCGGTGTTAAAAGTTAGTTCAATGCTTTGACAAAGAGCCAGCCAAGGCTTTGGAAAAAACAACCAATATTAACAATAGAACCAGATTCTCAGGCCCGGGGGAGAAAATCTGCTTTCTAATGCATGATTAATGTTTGTTTAATGATATGTTTAAATGCTACTCCTCTCTAGTACATGTTGACATCCATTTCTTAGGAAGCAAACCTTATAGATTATTCTTGTATTCTACACAACTGCATTTAAGTTGCTTCTGCTTAATCAATGGTATCCTTTTCCCTCGCTAAAATATTTAAATGTGCTTTTCCCCTTATCTTTTCTTTGAAGAGGCAAGAGATCTTACCTGGTCGCAGAAATATGATAACTGCGCTATTTTTCCTTTGAAGGTAGCAACTGAAATGCATCATAAGTTTAAGTGTCTGCCCCACTTGTCTGCCCCAAATCTTCAGGGAGCTCACATTGGTTCAAAGGTTAAGGTAACCCCTAGATTTGTGATAATTTCTCCATCCAAATTAGTACCTGATTGTATCATTCTCTTCTTAGTGTAATACCTCTTTTTCCTCTTGGATCTGGGTCTTGTGCTGTTTATTCATGCCTTAGTCAGCATCATGTTCAAGGGACCTATGCCTAGTCCCTGCAGATGCTTCTGGCTTGATGCTTGGCCAGTGCATTTGTGCACAATGTGAATCAACTGAGCTGTAATCCCTTGTTACAGATATCAGCCACTCATCCTCACGGCATCCTAATGGTCATGACCTCCTTGTGCAGACTGGTTGGATGTTTGGAGCTGAGGACTCACTTTCCACCCCCACAAAATGCTTTTGATGAAGATAAATGTTGTACAGCAGCTCGAATCGATTGCTAGGAATCAGCCCTCAGACATGGCCATGGACAATAATATGGTCTCTGGAGGCAGGAGGCTCTGACTGGGGAATGCTCCTCTGGCACTGTCCTGCTGTCAGTCCCAACAGCACACGTCAAGGGACTGTCAGTGATGGAGCCTCAGCTGATCCCAGCCGCGCTGTTGGAGCATAGGGAACAGAGCAATCCCTTAGGTGAGTCCCAAAGCCATACGACTGCTGCTCTGTGGGATGTACAAGCTGTATGTCTGCAGGAAAGCAAAGGGGCAGCACTCATATTTTATTAATCTAATTAAACAAATGTAGTCAGTACTCTGCCCATCTAATTGATTAACATCACCACTAAACAGAAGGTTGTTCTCATTAAGGAAGTCTCTTGTATGCTAGTCCTTCTTTGCCGTGGGTTGGAAATATGTTCCATACCTGGAAGGTAAATATACATATAAAAATGAATGCTTTCATCAAATATTCAGGGCGGTTATTTGCATGTTCTTAGTGATAAGAGAAAAGAGAGAGGAGATGTGTTCTTTCATATTTAGTTGTTACCAAAACAGGTTCTTCATCTGACTCTTCCTGGGTGTGTCTACATGTGCATTTAACGCTATTTGGCTTTGCTGCAGGGAAATTTGCTGCCAGTAGACTAATTTACTGTGCCGTAGGTGTCTGCACGTGTAGACAGTGACACTTTTACTGTGCAGTAGATTAGTCTACTGTGCAGTAAAGCATCTCATTTAGATATGGTCACTCACAACTAATTTCACCTTTCCTTGTCTCTAATAGGAGAATTGGGCAGGAAATTGTTCTTTTTCCCCACCTGTGAGAATTTTTAAGATTTAAAAACAAAAATAAATAAATAAAAACAAATTCCCTCTTGAATCATGACAAAAGTATTGAAGTTTCACTAGGAGATGAAAATTGGGTGGAGGGGGGAGAATCATGTTAAGCTAATTTCAGTATTTCATTTTCATTTTGTTCTTTTCATTTACTCTTATTTCTAAAGAAAAAGTGATTTAGAAGCAAATATAAATCCTTTTGTTTTGAAAATGTCAAAGCAGGGTAGTGGCACTTGCAAAGGCATAAGGCTTGATTCCTCTGGTGCTTGCAAAGGGACTTGGGATCTCCGGATGGAAGGGAGGAGGGAAGAGCATCCTAGTGATGTTTGTCCCTGGAAATCCTAATGCTAGGACATAACCAGGCCAGCTCCATGAACCCATTCCCTACATGGGGCATGTCTACACAAGATGCTAACTGCGCAGTAGATTAATTCTACTGCACATTGGTGTGTCAGGGCAAAAGCTATGCTAATAAACTAATGCAGAGTAGAATTAGTCTCCTGAGCATTAGCATCACTAAAAAGGTATGCACTGGTGGTACTGTGCCATAGCACTGGTTACTGCACATTGAATTAATACCTGTTATTATGGGTACTAACCTTAATATGCAGTAACTATGGCACATTAATGCATGTGTAGATGCATGCAAGGAGCAGGAAAGGGCCAACTGATTCCTTGTGAAGGACCCAAAAGAGCCTATACTAGAGAAGTTCTTCCTTAAGACTAGAGTGGGAAAGACAAGGTCCAACTGCCTCCCCCATCATGAGATGGGTATACCATGCACTCTGAGAAGGCACTGCCAGGCTCTGCAGAACCTGCACCACTGAAACCACCACCAGTTTGACCAGGAAGTGCAGGACTGGGCCTTAAGACGCATGGTTCACAGAACTCAGACCTGTCCACGCTCCTTGTGCTTGCTGTGTTGATGGCTGTCATCTACTCTTATCCAATGTCCTCTCCTCTGCAGGCAAGTGATTATCTGCAAGCGGCTGGCTCGGGGCAATTCTGTTATCTCTAGTGAAGCTACAGGGATGAATTTGGCCTGAGCCTTTTCTGCCTGGTGTGTAATCATCTGGTTAATGTTATCATTAGCCTTTTCTCTCCATCATCCCCTCCAGGCAGGTATTCTGTCTGCAGACGTACCATAGGGCACCTTCTTGCTTTCACTATTAACCTTCTGCACTATTTATCAGTGACCCTGTTCCTCTACCCAGGGTACCCATTACAGGTATCTATGAGCTGGCTGGTGTTTAATTTGTCCCTGCCAGCCGGTTCTCCCAGGCCTCAACAGCTGCTGTTATTCTATGAATATTAAAAGGAAAATGTCAGATTCGAGTAGGTTTTGAACATCTCATTATTCCAGCTGCAGGTGCCAGAATACAAATCCCAGCTACTTCTAACTTTACTGCTGGAGGGAGGAAGAAAGTCATTGCAAAAACATTGGTCAAAATGTTTAAGCTCCATATTTTTATTTCTGTCAAGTGATTGCAAGGGTTTTTCTGGGGAGACCTGAAACCAAAGGCCATGTTGTTCACAGTCAGTGCCCATGCCACTTACTGCAAGATTAGCAAGGGCTATGAAGGGTGCTGTAAAGCCATGCCTACATCCTAACTGGGACAGCTAAATATTGATGATTTAACTCCCATGCTGTTTCAGTTGAATTGAGGGGTCACATCCTGTCTTAAAAGTGCCTGTCCCCTATTATACTGTCTTCCCCCTCTGACACCAGATGGCTGAAATGAAGGGAACCCAGCAGGTCCTTAGTTTATAATTCTGTGAGCCATGACATGCTTTATCAGTTGGTCCTCTATGTCAGTAGAGTTTCTGGTGGAGGTTGAAAGCGTTAAAACCCCACTCAACAGAAATACATGAATGACAAAGTATTGAGCAAAAACTAGGACATGTACTATCTGAGCAGTGTGTATTATTTCTGAATGGAGCCGTCAGTCCTCACGAACAGAAGAGAGAACATCACAGAAAGTAAAACTCAATAATGAATAATCCTCATGAGATTTGTTTCCCCTCTCTCAATGATCAGCCACTGCCAAAAGAGCTGCCAAGCAATCATATTTGGAGACTTCAAATCAATGGACAAAAAATATTAGACGAAGACACAGAAAAGATACCAGGGCTTAGTACATTACAAGCTGAATCACAGGCAAATTCATAGGGAATCAGTTTCCAAGGCTGCTGTTAATTTTGCTTTCACAGTTTTTTCCTGTCATTTCCTATACTTCCTTTTTAACACTTGCCTTCCCTGTCCTTGCATGGACTGGAATTCGAATTACAAGTGGAAGGAAACAGCTTATTCAGTAGGTTTGAGAGAGATCTTATTGCAAAGAACCACTAGCATCAGTTTGCAGCTGCGTTGAGTTGCTTCTCTGTTCTTCTTCTGGCTCCATCTTTCAGAGTCAGCCATCTGAAAATGAGATCTCTTCTTTAGCTTAAATACAGATGTGAGGGCAAGATCCTCAGACACATGAGAGCCCTACATAGCACACCCAAGGAGACAGGGGAAAAGTTGCCTTTGCAATACTTTCATGATTCCTTAAGATTAAAGGCTTAACATGGCTAAGTTCAGACCAAGTTAAAACAGCTCTTTCTGATGCTACGGTGTCGGCCAGGATGGAGCACATCATACTGTGTCCCATCTCCCTGATAAACCCCTTTCCCAGCACTCTGGGACTCATGGGCCACGTCCAGAGAAGTGTGCACGAGTCACTTATGGCATTTCAAAGCAGTCTGAGATGCCTCAAGAAGCATGCTGGGAACAAAAAAATGTTCCCCACACTGCATATGTTCAGCGCAGGCTCTAAATTTGGTAGCTGGAAATCCAGGTGCTAGCCCCAGGCTCCAGCTCCCCCAGCTGAAGATCTGGGAGGAGTTGGGCAGGGTCAGTTTGCCCCAAGTGGCACAATTTGCCCCGCACCAAAGTGCATGTTCAGGCCCGTGCACTGAGGCAAAAATCTCTGGCGCAAATTTGTGCCGCTCTTATTTGAGCTGCTGCAAGCGCGTGTGCCTGCAAGTGTGGAGGCGCCTATGGATGGCAAGGAGGGGCAAGCTATAAGTATGCCTACTGCAGAGGATGAGATGAGCAAAGTGGATTTTCTTTTTTGGCATTACTAGTGTAAACAGACACTGCTACTGATTTGGGACTTTGCCTAAATCTATTTACACCAGCTCTGCGTTCAGGTTCCCCGCCAATCCCCCAAGAGATTTACTGGCCTTAACAGAATTATTATAACAATCCCATGGGTAGCTTAAAGACAGGCAAGAACTGCTTATCTCCTATGAAGTGCTTTTCCAGAGCTCTCAGCTGTCTGGAAACAGAGAAGAGAGGCCCCAGCCTTGGTCAATCAATTTTCTTAAACATCTACTCATCATTATGAGTCACAAAGGAAACCGTTGGCTCCAGCAGTTGGCTTTTAATGTCCCTCAACTGGTAAAAGAAAGAAATAACTCGGGGGAGACATGAGGTTTTCAGTATCTCCACTTCCCGTTATTCACTCAACATGGGAACCAGTCACCATGACAACATGTTCTGCATTGTGGGCCAGCGATTAAGCCTATGACATTGATGTATTTTTCTCATACAATGGAAAAAGTTGTAAGTGCTGGATGGAAGTAAATGGGCCCCTGCTCCTCTGGCATTGACCTGGATTTCTGAATGGAAAGTTGACAGCGCTGTTGCAGTGCTGGTACAATGGAAAGCTCGCACTTCAGTCAATCTTGACCGTGGACCTCATTGTGGTCCGTTGTCTCAATCATTTTCCCTCCCCGCAGAATGATGGCAATATGGATTTAGACTGTATTTCCATTCTTGCCTTTAGCTTTCGTTCTCACTCGACTCCTTTCATTGTCTCCACGAATTCTCAGAAGTGGAAAACGGTCTGAAGCATGGGCTGCCCGGGAAATGTCAATGTGTCCTGGAACACCTTAATTCCATGTTTCAATCCGCTAAAGGCTCATCGCCCCTGAAAAGTTTCATGGTCTGCCGTTCTCTTTCTCTCTGTCCTAGTGCACTGTGCATCGTGAGAAGAAGAAGAAGAAAAAAAAAAGAAACTACTTAGAATGAAAGATCACATTATGAATTAAAGTTAATGGAAATTTAATTGCTTCAGAATTCATCTGAGAACAGCCAAATGCCGAAATAGATTAAACATGAAGCGCTCATTAAAATAAGTATTATCACATTTGCTCCTTTAATATCCTGTTTATTTAGATAAATCTAAACACAAATTATAGTTTTCAGGGGGGAAAGTCTTTGCCCTAAGTGTTTGGATTTGGGCTTCTTTTTATGTGCCATCTATAATTAGAACAGCTGCTTTGCCAGGAGTGCAAAATAGATCACTTTATCTGCAGCAGATCGAATGTTTATAATTGAAAGCAGGCAATTAATAAGCCACCGGAGGGATATCACTCATGCTGCCCTTTCCTCTATGCAGTGAAGGAGCAATAATAACATAACTGGCTTTCCTTGCCTTTCCCTGCTTTCTGAAGTTATCTCTGCTGCTTAGAGTGTTATTCCTTATTTGTTTAATGGTCGGGCATTCATATAATGCACTGGCTATCATCTCCCAGTGCCGTTTTACCACTTTCATTTAAAGCTAGAAGAAACAAGAGCTATGAGATATGGCTCATTGCTCTTCCTCAGCTGCTCAACTCCAAGTTTGAAATGTTTCAAGTCAGCTTTTGATCCTAGAAGGATTCCCTTACGAAGAAGAGGCTTTAAGGACTTCTTTGTGCCACTGGATGGGCACAAACCTGTCTCTCACTCAACTAAGCATCCAGCCCAGAAATTGTCCAAAGATTCCCATTGACAGGTTCTATATTGAGAGCTAATAAGCCGAAGGCCAGAAGTTCCCAAAGGTCCACAAATGGATTTGGAGGTATATGATGCTCATTGTTAACCTAACCAAAGTCCTCCTTTAGGTGCCTAAATTCCTTGGTGGGTCTGAACCTTAGTGACTTTAAGGGTACCTGCAATCAATGAGAACAATTGGCCCTTTGCACTTAGGTTACCTCTAAGGGCTTTTGAAAGTTTCTTCCAGGACATCAGACTGATTCTGCTCTCTACTCAGGCAAAGTTTTACTCTCTAGGGGATTTGGGCTGTGCAGGATTTAGTCAAGTGCTCTGTAGCCTGCATGCAGCAGAAAAGATGGGGAGTTGCTAGATGGTGCACGTGGAGTTCTGAGTGCCCATTTACTTCCACACGTGGTGGTAACTGTGCCAACACATGCCAGATCTTACTGATCATTTGCATACTGAGTTTCCCCCATTGTGAGTGTCCACCTGGCAAAAGTGTATACAGATTATGGATGCTATTGTAGCCCAGATGATCCCAGACCTAAAGATAGTGCATTTGAGGTTCCAGAAATCTTTTGCAGGTTGTATGCACTGTTGTGATAGCAGCTGCTTGCTTGGCATTCACGTATATCACTTTCAGTGATTGTTCTTATTCTTTTGCAAAGATTTCTCGTGATTTTGGGTAAGATATTGCCAAACACATTTTGTTCTGTTGGATAATTAATTGCCACCCTTGTGATTAAGCGGTGGGGGAGCAAAGAACACTGGTTGGCAGGTAGGGTAAATAATTATGCATGATTATGTCTCCTATTGCTTTATTTAAAGTTTGGTCTGTGATTATAGAAGTAAATAAATGCAAGAAAACCTTGCTGTCTCTATAGCTAATTCTCCAGAGACGGAATATAGCAAACATCATCTTTCGGTGCAATAAGTGGTATAAAACTAGGTGACATTTTTCAGCAAGATTGTTTTCTTTGCATTGTAAATCCCTGAGGATGCATTAAGCCTAGTTATCTTTGTTTAGCACACTTCACCAGGAAACGTTACAAGAGAGGCAAGATTGACCAAAAAAAAAAGAAAAAATCATTTGAATAAACAAGGCAGGATTTTTCTATGCAAACCTCTCTCCCTCTCTCTCTCTCTCTCTCTCTTCTTAAGGAGCATATCTGAAACATACTGACAAGTGTACCTAAGCCACGCTTCATACGCATCAGCTCTGTGACTTGCACTTCAGTGGGGAAAATATTTCTGCCTTTACAATCCAGAAAAAGCAGCTGACACTTTGCTTTTCCTTTCTGAGCCTGGATCATCAGATCTAAAGTCACGCAAAAGCTGCTTGTATTTCTTGGTGTTTTAACTCGGTGTTCAAAGCATCCGGATCTCATTAAAATGAATCGAGTGTGAAAATCTCACAACTGATGTGCTTTATATATGGGCAAATTTGGGTTGAAATGCTTAGCTTCATTCCTGCTAATACAGCCAAAGAGAGAGAGGCTGTGATTGCATTTGTTCTGGGCTGAATTGCTCCTTCAAGAAGCTCTGAGGAATGGACATAATATGTTTAATTTGCATCCAAGATATGGGGCTTGCTGAATTACCATGGTTAAGGCACTCTTTTGGTAGAAGTCTGTCTTGGTTGGGTACCTCTACTCTTACGGTGATCCTGGGTTTCTTATCTGTGTGGCCCCCTCCTTTTCACTGCAAGAGGGGCGTTGCTGGCAATGTTTTCACATCCTAGCTCGCTCACCGATTCACTCACTCTTCAAATGCAAGTATGATCGCATGAAAAATTAAAGCGCCAGAACATTAAGGGAAACAACACTTAGCCAGGCCAATCGCAGCTAGGTAATTAAACAGACCGGGAGGCAGTGCTTTATTTTCTGTGTATCTTTATATATGTCTGGCTAGAGAATAACTAATTAGTGCTGGAGAGAAGGAACTAGCTCAATGGGATACCATAAATAACATGCATGGGAATAGACTAGCACCGTGTCCTATTGCATATGTACAATGAGGAACTCTTCCCTTCGGTGCATGGGCACCTCTTCACGGTGCCTCAGCGTGATTCCGATCAAGCGTAACTCTTCTTGTCCTCCAAAACAGTTTTGCACACTGACCGGGTGTTTCTTCTCTAAACAGGTGCTATGAAAGTCTGGAAAGTCTGGAACCAGCTTCCAAGGGAAGTGGTGCTGGCTCCTACCTTGGGGGTCTTTAAGAGGCAGCTTGATAATTACCTAGCTGGGGTCATATGAGCCCAGTATTCACTCCTGACAAAGGGCAGGGTGTTGGACTTGATGATCTACTTAGGTCCCTTCTGACCCTACAGCTACGAAACTATGAAAGGAGGAAACAAGTGAGGGTTGTTTGGTATGAACCACCGTTAATTCCACTGACGTTAATAGCAAGTTGCTTATCAGTGGTGCTCCAGTAGCCCCTACCATCACTCTTCTGGTTGAAAGCTTAAGAACTGCCATTTACCAGGTCAGACCAGAGGTCCATCTTGCCCAGTATCCTGTGTCATAGTGGCAGAGAGAGGATGCTGAAAGGGAGAGTGAACTGGGTCTGATCAAGGGTTTTTTCCTACAGTATGATTTTGTATTATGGTCTCCTTGGTTTCACACCAGCATTATTCCACTTGAGTTCATGATTTACTTGTGATTTATATCAGTGCAATATCAGAATCAGGCCCAGTGACTTGACTCCAGAGTGAAATCAGACCAGCCTGGATTCTACTACCAGGTCACCTCCATCATGGATCTGGGGCCAGGGTCCCATTAGGCTAATAAGTAAATTGTCCCTGCCCAAAGAACTGACAAGCTCATCAAGTCACGTGAACAGACCTACCGAGGGACATCCAGTGTTCATGTGGGCCTCATCCCGAAAGGGACTGTGCACCACACTCCCATCAGTGGACATAGGGATTGCCAATACTATCGGCTCTGATGAGGCATTTGACCTAACTGGCTGGCTGTAGCTCTGAAGGGATGATGTGAAACATTGGGTAAGAATGGTTAGTCTACTACGGCAGTACCCAAAGCTAGTTCTGGTCTGCTGCAGTGATTGCAATGGAGACACATCCATAGTTTCCAGTCCCAGGTGTGTGTACAGTTGTGTAAAGCATAAAGCAAATCTTACTGGGGTTTAGCCCCTCTCACTTTGTCTTATCCCTTCTCCTGTTCCTGGCATTAACACTTAGAAAATGAAGGTGGGAAGAGACCTCAGGAGGTGACATCCAGTCCAAACCCCTACTCCAAGCAGGACCAGCCCCAGCTACATCATCCTGGGCAAGACTTTGTCTAGCTGGGTCTTCAAAGCCTCCAAGGAAGGAGCTTTGAACAAGCATATGGCTTTTTTACATAAAGTGCAATTCCTCCTCCTCTTCTTTCATGCCTGTCTTTCCTGAATGGTTTATACCCACCCATGACTGTGCTGCAGTCATGTGAGCTCCCACCAAGTCTCTGTTAACCCAATCCCATCATAGGGCCATAACTGCAAGGACTTCCAATTCTTCCGGCTTGTTTCCCAGGCTTCGTGCATTTATCTCAGGAAGTATGAGAGCACCTCCAGTGTGGCCCCCTCCTGCTTCTTTCATTTCATTCATAGTTTCTAGAGTCAGAAGGGACCTGAACAGATCATCAAGTCCAACTCTCTGCCCTGGGAAGGAACGGGTCCAGGGATGATAGTACCCCAGCCAGATATGGGGTAGGACCCAGAGGGTGGTGGTCGATGAGACCCAATCATCTTGGTACCCTGTGACCAGTGGGGTCCCCCAAGGCTCTGTCCTAGGCCCTACACTGTTTAACATCTTCATCAATGATGTAGACATTGGTGTCAGAAGCGGGCTGGCCAAGTTCGCCGATGACACCAAACTCTGGGGTAAAGCATCCACACCTGAGGACAGGAGGGTGATCCAGGCGGATCTGGACAGGCTCAGGAAATGGGCGGACAAGAACCTGATGGTGTTCAACACCAAAAAATGCAAGGGTCTCCACCTTGGGAGGAAAAACCTGCACCATGCTTATAGGCTCAGTAGTGCTACACTGGCTAGCACTATGGAGGGAAGGGACTTGGGGGTCATCATTGACCACAAGATGAACATGAGCCTTCAATGTGATGCTGCAGCTAGTAAAGCGAGCAAAATGCTGACCTGCATCCATAGATGCTTTTCAAGCAAATCCCGGGACGTCATTCTCCTGTGTACTCAGCCTTGGTGAGGCTGCAGCTGGAGTACTGCATCCAGTTTTGGGCTTCACAATTCAAAAGGGATGTGGAGAAGCTTGAGAGAGTCCAGAGGAGAGCCACGCGCATGATCAGAGGTCAGGAAAACAGACCATATGAAGAGAAGTTGAGAGCAATGGGCTCTTCAGCCTGGAAAAGCGCTGGCTCAGGGGGGACCTGGTGGCCACCTATAAATTTATCAGGGGTGCTCACCAGGATCTGGGGGAACATCTGTTCACCGGAGCACCCCAAGGGATGACAAGATCAAACAGTTACAAACTCCACCGTGACTGATTCAGGTTAGACATAAGGAAGAATTTCTTTACTGTCCGAGCCCCCTAGGTTTGGGACAGACTGCCACCGGACGTGTTTCAAGCACCCACTTTGAATGCCTTCAAGACACATTTGGATGCTTATCTTGCTGGGATCCTATGATCCCTGCTGACTTCCTGCCCCTAGGGCAGGGGGCTGGACTCTATGATCCTCCGGGGTCCCTTCCAGCCCAAATGTCTATGAAATATCTATCCACCCACCTCTTGAAGGGCCTCAAGGTAGGGGAGAGCACCACCGCCCTTGGGAGCCCATTCCAGAGCCTGACAGCCCTAACGGTAAAGCAATGCCTCCTGATATCATTACTTTATGCTTGCTCTTCCTCCAGGTCACCCACTTTGCCGCTTACCTCAGGGGTCTCCACCCCGCTGCAGCCCTAGTTTAAAGCCCTCCTCACTAGGTTAGCAAGCAAGTTGACGAAGATGCACTTCCTTCTCTTTATCAGGTAGATCCCATCTCTTCCTAGCAATCCTTCTTCTTGACACATCATCTCATGGTCGAAGAAGCCAGCTCCCTGCTGGCAACACCACCTGCGCAGTCAGGTGTCCATCTGCGGGATGCACCCACCCTTCCCTTCGCCCCGAAGAATCAAAGAGAAAACCACCTGAGCACCTGTCCCATGCACCTTTGCACCCAGAGCCCAGTGACCATTTTTGATCTGCTCAGGGTCTCGCCTAGCATATCATTGGTGCCCACACGGATGAGGAGCATGGGGGTAGAAGTCAGAGGGCTGGATGAGTCTCAGTAATACCTTCGTGACATTGTGGATATGGGCGGCAGGCAAGCAGCAGACTTCCCGAGACAACGGGTCAGGTTGGCAGATGGATCCCTCCATCCCCCACAGAAAGGGTCTCCAACCATCACCACCCATCAGTTCTTCTTGGTGGTGGTTGTCTCGGTCCTGCCCATCGTGGGGAGGCCTGGCCTGTCCTCCTCCACCAATGGACCGCGATCCTCCCCCTCTAGTGCTAGGGCTGCAGACGAACTGCTGCAGGTGGAGGTGACAATTTCTGCCTGCTGCCAGAAGCCACAAGCTTCCATGTCCTCTCCCTTCTTATTACTTCCACCGAAGTGAGTCATAGCAACAAAGAGAATCCTCTTAATTAAGAGATTCTCTCCTGCCTAATTAATTATTGCTTAAGCTCGATATGAACAACAAAATTTAATAAGCAGTAATTGTGAAAAAGCAATGGGGGAAAAAAAGGCTAAACAGAATCAGATGAAGACCTCCCCTGCAACAAATTACCAGAGGCTTTGGGAAGTGCATCTTGGTTTGCTTGCTGTGTTTCTTTAAAAGGGCTTATTAATAACTTGCAATATTTGTTTGCACTCTCATGCTGCCTGTTTTATTCAAGCTAGAGACATGACTAGTCATGCTCTCCTTTTATTTCCTCAGAGTGTCCTTTGATCAATAGATATTCCAGTGTTTCTGTATGGGGTATTAAACTGATTACAACATGGGAAATGAATGAGTGGTAAGATTTAAGCACTGATTGACTATATTAGGTCATGCTCAAGTGTAAAATGGTTTAGACGGTATTTACCAGTTTCATACCAGCAGTAATTAATTATGTATGTGAAAGCATGGTGATCGTTAAAGTGACCAGCCCAGGAATACTTTTCTATGAAGTTCCTTGTATGAAGAAAATGCTCAGTCCTTTCTCTCATGGACGAGGCTGCTAATGAACACCAGCAGCAGAAAATGTGTGAAATGTCCATAGGTACATCAAACTGCAAACTAATGGTGGTAGATTAGATGTCTCAGAGGACAGTGACCCTTCAACCTCTCCATGGAGGGTTTAAATCCCACTGCTGGTAAAAAATGATTGCTGTCTCACAACTGAGTGGCTTTAGTCCAGTTCTTAAGTCTCTATGACAAATAATAGTCCCAGCACCCTCAACAAAGAGTACAAAAACTCAGATGTGGCCTGTGCTATAGAAGAACGGCTGGTGTCTCAAGGGGGCTAGATCGGAGCAGGCTGTCGAATACACTATACTGGCAAAAGCTCATTGAACTGCACTGACACTAGCTGTCGCCCATGTAACCCCTCTACCACAGTGACTCTACACAGAAGCTTTATGAAGTTGGCCAAAGTGTGCATGAGGTCTCTAGCTCCTGCATCTCAGACAGCTTGGACTGCCCGTGCCTGTCCTATGGGCAAAGGAGGGCACTGGTTTTGTCAACCCAACCCTTGATAATCTTGACTCTGCTTTTCTAGAGGTAAAATAATGGGAAAACTCGCTGAATGGCAATTTGAGACTCTAAGCCTGATATTATGAATACAAAAAAATCTCAGCAGTAGTGATCATTGCCCCTTTCTCCTCTCCCGTGCTGTTCTGGGAAGGAAAGCCTTCATCATACTTTTCCTAAAACTGTGTTGTATTTTGCATTTTCCCCAGAAAGTCCTCCAATTTGGGGATATTTCAGATCAAGGGTTGAGGTGGGGAAGGGGTGGCTGCAAGTTCTGGAGCCCTTGAACAGAAAGTCCAGCTAGCTGTTCACTCATTTTTATTACCAAAAAAAAAAAAATCCAGCTCTATTTAGCTGTCTCAGTACAGCAGAGGGAGAAGGGTCTACATCACACAGAGCTTTCTAAGCCTTTTACAGCTTGATAGATTCATAAGCAGCACTTTAAATTGCACACTGAGTACCTCTGACAGCACAGGTACCATAAGCTCCTAGCAAGGTGCCCTACTTGGTAAGGAAATGCCCTGAACGGCTTTCAGGTACTGCACAAAGTAGAGCACATTGCCACAGTCTGTTCTTGAGAGGACAGCTGGTTGGTTAACAGCAGCGATGTCCACGTCCCAAAGGAAGGGTTACTTCCTCTGTTTACCAATTACTTCCTGAAGAAGACAAATCTCCAGGAATCAGCTCCGTGAGCAATTCGATCTCCCTGGAGGTGTAGATTTCCCATCGCCTACTTTAAGCTCGCTTGCTTTTCTTGCATCTATTCAAGTTTGCAGCCTGCTTGTCTGTTTTCAGTTCATCTGCGTGGCCTCCTTTCCTTGGCAATATAATTATTGTATTTAAGATTCAATCCTTTGAATTTCCTCGGTGCTGCTTCCACCCACTGTCACTACGCATGGGTGAAGGGAGGCAGCATTTTGAAATTAAATGCTGATTTATTTTATCCTTACTGAAAGATGCCGAGTTCCCCAATCTTCACTTCACGGATAATCTGTTTTGTGATAGTGGTAAGAGGGAGCGTAAAGCTCTGCAGATTTGTAGTTTGTTGCATCCTTTTGTTTCACATTAAAGCTAAATCAACGTCGGGGCATCAAAGGAGGTTCTTGTACCAGAGGGAAGGGAACATATTAAAAACGTACGGAGAAATTGTTTGCAACATCTCTGGAAAAAGGGTTTGCAAAGGGGAAGGAGTCTTGGTCAGGGTGACTGCATGGATACCAGTGACACGGGGATCTCCCAGGTGTATCTACACCTTGGCAGCAGGATGCTCAGTCTTGCTTCCTACCTGCTCATGCGCTGCACACCTCAACCCTGGAAACGAGGGGCTGAGCATGCGGTGGGGGCCCTGACACGGCCAAGCTGGAAACCGAAGGCTTATTCATGGTGCCAGGAGCAACCCTTAGCCCACCCTCAGCACCTCATTGCTGCAGTCGACAACAGCAGAGTGGGTGCAGCTTGCTTTCTCGGCGGCCAGGCTGAACACTTTGCCACAACAGTGTAAACCTTCCTGAATTCAGACCTGAAAGTGATATAAGGGCTGAATCCTGCAGTGCTCACCGAAGCAAAATCGGGACATAGCCTTTTCATTGAGCACCTGTATCTACCATGGAGACCCCTGGAAGCAACAAGTCCCTGGAAGCGCCCAGCACCTCTGAGGTATTCAGCTGGGATTAATCCGAGTGAATATTGAGTCCTGAAAATTTCCTTCTAACATTTCATACCGTCAGCACGAACCAAGCAAGCTGCCTAGTCCACTGGAAATCATCTCAATCACCACCAAGTAGGAAGAGGAGAATACTTTGGTGATTGGATTTACCGGCTTGCGGCTGTTTATACAACTCATTGTTGCCATGTGCAGTTTCAAAGGTTTTCGTGATTCCTTATCTGAGTCCTCAATTCAGCTGAAATCAGATTCCCCCCACCCCCCTTTCCTTCTGACTGGTCTCTCAGGCAGACAGAAAAGCCAACTGCATGCTAATAGCTCTTGATAATCCACCCAGCCGCACCTGCCATGAATCAACTTCATTTCCTTTTATCTTTTAAAATGTGTGAATAAATTAATCACTCCTGGAAATCAGATCATGTGGCACCTTTATGATAGTTATAAAAAGGGAATAGTATGATAACAAACCAACCCTATCTGTGTGTTAGGCTTATGGGGGGAAAGGGGAGCAGCCAGAGTATAAGGCCCGGGTCCCCCCCACCAGCACTGCTGTCACCTAACTTAGTCTACTGGGGTGCCCTTTTGGCATGGGACTCTGGCACCCGTAAAATTGAGTCTGGTTAAGCTAGTGCTTGCAGTCCTCAGGTGGTAGTAGTAGTAGTAGTAGTAGTGCTTGCAGTCCTCAGGTAGTATATTAACCTGTCGCTACAGCCCTATCCCTGGTAATAGCTCTTGATGCTGTTGGAATTGTGAGTGTTCCAGCTCCTAATGGGGAACTTGACTTTTTGCATCAGACACCGTGTGGGGATGAATTGCACCCTACCAGAGCAGGTATATGGGAGCAGGGCTGAGCCTTGTACTGGGAAAGGGTTTGAAGGGAGTGATTCATAGAAATCATAGAAAATGAGTGTTGGAAGGGACCTCGGGAGGTCACATCTAGTCCAACACCTTGCTCAAAGCAGGACTTATCCCCAGCTAGATTATCCTAGCCCAGGCTTTGTCTAGCCAGGTCTTAAAAATCTCCAAGCATGGAGAGTCCACTGCCTCTCTGGGTAACCTGTTCCAGTGCTTTACTTCCCTCCCTACTATTTTATGATCTTATGAGCCTTGCCCGGGCACCTGTAGGCAGTAACTTCCTGGGAGGAGTCAAAACCTTGCATTTGAGTCTCTGATCCATCAAAATTGCCAAACACATCTTTAGTTTTCAACATGTGTACAGTCTCTTAGATCCCAGCAGGGAAGCTAACATGCTTCTCATGGTGTGCTAAGCTATCCATACCCTACTGAGCTGTCTGTCTAGCCATTATTTAATGGAAAAGTCATGTGTATCTACAAAGTACTGGCTAGAGTAGAGAAAACTCATCATCTCTAGCTTAATTATTTCATCCCAGTTTTATACAGCACTCCATCTCAATTAGTGGACAGATTTAATGAATATTTGATCAAATCCTGGCTGAGGTCAAACAAGAGAGATAATGGAGCTTTAAAAAATGCACTGCTATATGCTAGAGGCTATAGAAAAACATGCCTTGAAAAAACTGACGGAGGGCAGCTTACACTTGCTGCAGAAAGAAGTGGACTTCTAGGCAAATATGTTCATCTGTCATATTTCTGTGATGATAACACTTAGAGCAGTGCATGTAGCAGAAGACAAAGATGAAGCACTGGATTGATCTAGCTACGGAGCTACCTCGCGCATGCTGTGCAGTCAGTGGATCCATCCTGGGATTGACTCCCAGACTCAGTGAAAGATCCTGTGTGGAAAATGCTGCCCACACTGTCATGGGTCTAAACCCATTAAGTCATTTGGGTTAATACTGATTTACGGCTTTGAGATCAGAATCAGACCATTATATTCTGAATCCTGGAAGGTTGAAAATCTATGTATGGATCTGGAGAGTGGTATCCAAGAGACCCACTTGCTTTCATTTTTGTCTTAATTTTTTACTTTTCAGTTGGTTTTTATCAGAATCATAAATATAGTTTTTAATAAATGTGCTTCCAAGTAACATTTGCACTGATCCCAAAACAAACATTGCCTGAGTAATTTTTGACCCCGATGAGTTTTGCCTATTTTCTGTGCTTCTAGAGTACACATTTGCCGTATGTTGCATCATATGTCACTTTGCTGATACTGGGGATTAAATGTTCTGTGGCTTTTTTTTTTTTAATTGCATGGCTATTAGAATCAAATCTGAGAGACGAAGTTTCATCAAACTAAGAAAAATACATGTACCTTCCTCTCCCCTTTCTCCTCCCCTGCAATTACAGCCACCACCACAACAAAAATTTCAGAGTTTTCATTAAATCCAAACCACTCCCATGTCATCTTGCCCTTAGAATCGATGGATCGAGTTGAACCCTGGGTAAATGATTTCCAATTCAATCATCTCCACCAAAGTCAACAGGGTTTGTTCCCAGTCTTTAACTGGGAAGATAAAAATACTGTCACAACTCTCTAGTGGGGTCACCCTGGGCTGGGCACTCAGGCACTGGCCAGAATGTGAGATCCAGACGATAGATTTTAAGGGCACACGCACTTTGCTTCAATATTGAGGCAGAGGCTAATATTAGCACTGTTGCGTCTGGAAACACTCCACCTACACACATTTCACAGAAGAAACCCAATGATTTCAAATCCTTAGTGTCAAAAGCATTCTGCCCTGTTGTGGCCTCTATGATTTCTTTGCGACAGTCTGGCTCTGTTGTTGTGCCATGGTCAAAAAATGAGTGAAAACTAAGAGCTGGCCTTGAGTCTAATGATGAGTTAAAAAAAGGTGGAAATCCATGGGTCTACTTACTGCCTGTGTGTGCAAGGAGCTCCCAAGGAAAACCCTCTTCTCCCTCACTGGCCAGCTCTGTGGGCATTGGCTTTTATGGTTACTCTTCTACTATAGCAAACAGCTTAATTTTTTCTCCTTTTTAGCAGATGGAAGAGCAGCTAGTAGGTCCATCAGCTTCCAGGAGGTCTGTGCTTGCCCAAAGACCAACTTGCACTTGTTAGCAGATGTCAACGCTCTCCAGCATAGCAATGGCCACATCGCAAGACCATAACTATTGGCCATACCAACCCTGCACCGGCAGTACTGAATTTCTCATGCAGAAGCAGACAGTTCTTTGATGGAAATGCTGCAAAGTGGAGCTATTACCTCAGTAAATATAAAAAGAATAAACCCCCTTCCATCTGCATGTTTTCCAATCAGCTCATAGTTTGTTATGTCTCAGTTCAGCAGATAAGTGGCTCATTAGCTGGAAAAGGTTGAGTGCCCCTGCTACTTCACTGCACCCTCATCAGAGCAAAATTTCTTCCCTACATGGCCCCAGGTAACTTTTGGGAACTTAGTAGAAAGGCAATCTGCAATATTGGGTGTGGCAGGAAGAAAATATGGTAGTTTCTGGATGAATGGTTGCTGTGGGGATCAAGGGAAAGGTTTGAAATGAAGCAAACACCCCCAAAAAACAGACTGAAGGAAGTGGGTGCTCAACAGAAGGGAAAAGTACCAATGGTTCAGAGAAAAAACGTGATGGGGAAGGTGGAGTTTCTTGCAAGAGAGTGTATTGAAGAGTCATGGAGGAGTGCTTGTGGTCGTGGGTTCAGTAGCTTTGCATGGTTTCAGGGACCCAAAGCATATGAGATGTGCCCTAACTGAGCATCTTAGGATTTCCTAGTCTTAGGGATACCCCTGGGTGATAGAGAACTGGCTCCAAGTCATCTGCTGCTTCTCCCCATAGGAGATATGAAGGGGACAGGAAGAGGGGCCTGGCTGGAGTACGGAGCATGAACAGGATAGCCATCAGACCAGTGTCCCTGCTCATATAACGTGGGGTGCTCTTGGACTGTAGCGGAGAGCTGCACGTGCAGATATGCCGGTGTGAACTTTAACCCAGCTTGCTTGGGGACCAACAGCAGTGAAGATGCAGCAACACAGGCTTCTGCTTCAGTAAATTCCCAGTGTTTTTTGCCAGAAAATTCAAAAATCACTTCTTCATACTTTCTCACGGATAAGCCAGAGAAAACCTTGCACAATTGTATTCTTTGAATGGTTGGATATTTTCTCTGTAAAGGAACAAATGTATCCCGTCACAGCACAGCACCAGGAGATCGTCGGTGGTAGTATTTGGAGCTTATTGCTGCCAAGTTAAGCTCCACTCCTGTGCTGCACCGAGGATGGAAACTTCTGCAGTTTTCTTTGTTGCTAATGATCTAGACGGCTCCATCCCTGTTATCCTGAGTGCATGTACAAAAAAAAAAAGAGCAATCCCTGCCTCAAAGTTTACAGCGTTGGTAGAAGCAAAGACTTAATAACTGGATGCAATGAACTAAAGGGAAAACACAACATCACATGGAGGTAACTGTGATTGGCAACTATCTTTTATTCTTCCTTGCTTTTTGGGGAGAAGCATAGGCCATTGCCTGTGTATTTCCAGCTCTCGTCCATTGACCGGGAATTCAGTGTCATTCAGCTGACCCAATGTTTTGATCACAATGATTTCCATTGCATTTCATTAAGGAAAGATGTATTTCCCACGAAGATGTGATATTGCTGAAGTGCAACAGTGTCTCACTACCTTGTTATCATTCATACAGCAAAGGCGGAAATGCTCTCAGCCTCTCTGCAGTCATAGCTTTGATGCTTCTTTTCTTTCATTCTTCGGCAGCTTATAGTTTCCCATTCGAGTGACACGTTGCTGTTATCATAACATTACAATGTTGTCATTCTTGTTTTCAAAAAAAATTGCCAACAAAGAAATTACCCTAACTACGTGGATCTGCCAGACTTGGAACATAAGTCTCTGGGAAACAGGGTTTCCCATGAACTTTTGAACGCTGTCTGCTTCCTCTTGTACTAGACGGCCTGGAATATCAACCCCTGTCATTGTACCTCTCGACTTCTTTTGTTTCTGTTGCCAAAGGGAGGCATATGAAAACTGTCAGTGTAAAAAATGAATCATCTCATGCTTCCCAGCATCTCCCAAAGGCCTCTGGCCAAGTCTGGAAAGAAGTGTTGTGTTGTTCTTTAATTGTAAGCCACCCTATCAGCCCATCTAGGATTGATACCCCGGACGTTTCACTCTCATTCAGAAATGCCCCCATTTAAGTGCCAGATGTCCAAAGATAAGTCCAAAGAGCACAATAAATGTAGACACATACTGACAAACATTTGCTGCTTAAAATCCATAAATGCACAGTAACCCCATTGACCTAACTATAATGACCCCATGGCTTTGCTTTAAATACCTGGACCAGGAGCTAGATTTGTCCGCAGCGACCAGATTTACCAAGCGCTGTTTCTTCCTGACTATTCTTCTGAGAGCAGTTCAGAAAAACATCGTGTGTCTTGTCCATCAGAAAGCTGAAAACGTACTGTCATTGTCTGCCAAATCAGTGGCTAATCCAGACCTGTTGATAACCTGCAACAAGACAGTGTGTGTCATCCAAAAAAAAGACAGATGGCTTTTCATGCCTATAAGAAATTCAGCCAGAAATCCTAGGGCAGCCAGCTCCAGCAAAAGGCTGTGAAGATGACACTTCACAGAAATACAGGCACACAGACACAAGTGTTTGAGGCACTGAAGCAGCCAGGTTGCATCCTGGAGAGTGACGTAGTCCAGTGAAGTTTCCACACACAAATTCCTGGCACTGGCATCAAGCACGTAGGGATGAAAGGGGCTGCTGATGCACTCTCCACCAGTCTGTCTTCTCAATAACCAGGCCACCAGTCCTCTTCTTGCAATAAAAACACCAGTGCATGCTCTTAGACTGCTAAGTTGTGTTATATCAATGAATTAAAAAATATGTCCTTAGAAATAGAGGAGACAGATGGACAAAACTTGAGATGGTCATGATTAGCAAAAGGGTAGAGGTTAGTTTTGTAGTTCCAGCATTGTAATGGGGTTCAGGATATACAATTGTAGTTGTAATTCCCAGTTCTCCTAGACATGTGTTGTGTGACCATAGACAAATAAAATTAAATCCATTACTCTTTTTACCAATGTTTATTAAATATTTTACAGTTGAGAGATTGTCATGCAAACAGTTTGTGTGACCTCTTTGCTTTTTAACATGGCCTCTTTTCACCAACCATCGCAACAACAATCTCTCTTTTTTCAGTCCCAAAGCTGGAAAAGACAAGAGAGTGGGGGGGAAAAAAGAGTAACAAAAAGGGGGGACATGAAAAGCCCAAATTTTTATAATTTTACAACACACTCCAAAATCTGTAGTTTAAAAAATGTTAAAACATTTTTGCAAATATTCAGATTTTTGTGGATTTATTTTGGATTTTGACTCAATCTGTTAAATTAATATTTAGGGGCTGGTTTGTTACTATGGTGATAAAAGTTGTATGTGAGTGTGTGTCACCCACTTAATCAATAGAAATTCCTGGGTCCTGATCATCCTGTTTGAACATCTTATTAACATCAGTGACTGAGTGATGGGGCCATTTTGCATTGATGTTCATCCCATTTTCTGCCTGTCACTGCTTAATTCACCTTCTTTTTCTTGCTTCTTCAATGTCTACTTTCTTTTTCTCCTTTCTAACATTACTTTTGTTTGTTCCCATCTCTCCTTTGGCACCAAGGAGTTATGTTAGGATGAGCTTTGTCCATCTATCTAAACTGGAGCTGCTGAACGATGGAATTCCTGTCCTCAAGGAAATTCAGCTCTATCGTCTGGATCTCACATTCTGATGTGGAAATGTCGAAATCTGGAACTCCGTGATATATTATTGCAGCTCAGAAATAATAGAGACACTCTAATGTGTCAGGAAGATTGTAAGTCCCGTCTGTGACGAGGACTCATTAGGGAATTGGAGGCACAGGGAACCTATAATGACCATTCCCAAATGGTCTTACAGTAGCTCAGCTGGAAACAGAGATGAATTTAAACCCAAAAGGACACAAAACATGTTGTTTCTATTTTCCCCCTAGAAAATTCTGCAAAGATTGATCTTCTCCCTTGGTAAACTGAGATTTTCCTAGTGAAGCCCCTACCAGTGGAAATTTTTTCAATCAGGCACGGACCTTCCTGGAGTTGAAAAATTACAGCAGTTATTAGGAAGTTGGGCTTGGGATGCAAAGTTCAGAAGTGCCCAAGTGAATTAGAAGCGCAAAACTCATTGACTTGAAATGGGACTTGTGCTTTGAAGTCACAGAGGATTTTCTTTTTTAGTATCTTACATGTCTTGCCTTGACGTCTGCACAAATGTGTATGGTAGCAGTTTTTTCAGCATCTGAATGTTCAAAGGCACAAAAAGAGTCATTGGAAGCAGTGAGCTGGCAGTTTCCCACTGCCTGTTTATGGGCTGTTCTTTGAATCCTCCCTTATACTAATGGTCTGGTCTCTCTACGATGGATCCATATTCAGCTGTAACTCTTCTTCTCCCACTACATAACTCCCTGTTCATTTATACCATTGCCCAATACAATGGTAGCACCTCTTCTTCCTTTTCTTTGCTAGCCAATAGGATAGACAGAAAAGCAGCTCCCCGTTGTAACTCATGGCACTTCACAGCAAGTGCCATGAGTTATGATCCCCTGGACCCAATAGAAGTTCGCTGCCTGCAGCTGGTCTCCTCTAGCAATGCCCCTCCTCCCTCCAAGCCCCGGTGCTGTTTTCAGAAGGGGAGGGGGGAAAGGGAGCAAAGGGAGCTCATTCTGGGGGTTCCCCACCCACCACCACTGGCTGAAACCCCCCTGAATCGAACTCCCCTGGCTCCCTTTCTCCTCTCCCCTTTGGAAAACTGGACCAGGGCTGGGAGGTGGCGCAGACACAAGTTACTGAGGGTGATCCATTTTGGACTGTGTTTATCTGAACCCTTGTGCAATGAGGGTTCAAATTTTTGTAGGATCAGGCCCTTTTAAAGCTGTCTGCAGCCATGCACTTCTGTTTGGTCATGGTTGTAGAGTGCTTTCAGGGGCCAGATCGGGCAAAACTGGTCACTTCTGTCTGTGCCTAATGTGATTGCAGTTGCATCCTGGCTTGTGATTCTAGTCCAGGTTAGAGTCTAGTATTAATCAAATGGATATACAGAACATAATTATTACAAAGATACTTTTGGAAAATAGAAGGTCCTTTGTTATAGAATCAGGCTTCACTTCCCATTTTGAGCTGGAAAAAAATGTCACGACCACCATCTTGGCTTATGAACCAGGGCCTACCAGTGCTAAAACCACAAGTTGCTTTAGCTTGAACTAAGACTGTCTAGCAAAGCTTTAAGAGCACAGAGGAGAACCCATAACACAAAATCATCAGTGGACCACACCAGGCCAAGATCCTATTTTGTACACCAGTAGTCAGTATTTTCAGCTTTTTACCAGCAATGATTTTTCTCCCCTAGGGTTTTCTTAATAGCAAATACACATCAGCCACCTTTCAGCTTATTATGTTCTTTTATCCAACTATTTTCAGGCTTTCTCCAGTTGTTAGAAGAAAGAAAATCAGGAAGTTTCAAACAAAGCACAGTGGGTTTTGCAGGGACCAGAAGCAAAGGTCAGCATTATTAATGAGACCTCTACGGGGAGGACAATAGCATTCCAGATAGAAAACACCACAGTTTCTTTGTGCCTAGTGTGGGCTGGGTACCACTAGCAAAGGGCATGGAAGCCCCTGGAAATGCCTTGGGAAGCGGAGACCAAGAAGCTCTACTCTTAAATTATAAGGCCATGATGAATTTTTTACAGTAACTTTGTTTGAGCACAAAAAAAATATATATTTGTGTGGTTTTTTTCCCTTGTTTTTTCCAACACCTCAGGCATAAATAATCAGTCAAGGGCTAAATTGCACCTTAGGAATGTCCTTGAACAAAGAGGCCCTACACTGGAAGAAGTGTTTGTCTCCTTTGCTCAAGGGTAGGGAAAAGTAATTGTTAGCTGGCCAGTTTGGGCACTCATTGGGCCAGCAGAGCTGTGCTGAACAGCAGGTAGGGTGAATGGCCTTACAAGGCTCATCATGACTCATCCCACCTCACCCATATATACACGGTCCCATGTATTCCTGTACCTGGACTCCCATGCGGCTCTATGAAGGAGGTTGTTACCCTGCCTATCTCCATTTTGCAGGGGCATATAATCCCTATCAGATACCTGGTCCACACATAAAGGTTCATTGCTTGAGTGTGTCTCCTGCTCTCCAGCTAGAAGCTTGCTGTGTTATGAGGCAGTAGCTACTCTGATTTTTTTTGACACAGGAGCTGTTAGGTGCAGTGTTATGCCAGAAGTCCACAGCAGTGGTCACGAGAGTCTCTTTAGTTGTAAAAGTCCCAATTCCTATCTTTTAAAGCCAATAGGAACAGGGGAAGAGCTGTGCTTGATGCATGGGGCAATGGCAACACAAACTGCCCCTCAGTCCAAGCACATTATATTGGTATTATGTCCTTTCTCTGCAGATTTCACATGGCAAAAACTGGGAAGTGGAAAAGAAGGCTGTTATCTTCTGCCTGGATTCAAATACCTACCCAGGGGGTTGTGTGCACCCTGGTTGCAGTGTTGCAACAAAACTCAACCTGTGTGCCAGAGGGCTCCATGAGCTTGTTAATTTAGCAAGTATTATTTGCACTTGCATGCCACAAGTTCAGTATCTGATTTGGAATCAAGTGTAATTAGAAGGATTGTAACCAAAGAACAGGACCAGAGACAGTTAATTATGTTAGTTAATGCACTGATGAAGCAGAACCTGACACTAATAGCAATGGCTTTAAGCAGTTATGTAAAGTAAGGTACAGTTTTGTGGCCAACTGAGAAGTTAGGTCATTCTCTGACTGTGCCCCACGTTAGCGTCTGCAGGTGAACTCTTTAAATTGACCTTGCTTAGCTTTCCTCATACAATGATTAAAGCCCTAAACCAAATATTACTGTCTCTTTCATGAGGAAATTTGCTTAAAAGCACTCTGGCCATTTTATCTGTCGAATCCTAAGTGTTGCTTGCTTATAGAAAGGGAAAAGGGGTAGAAAACAGTGTGCAGTAAGCTGGATATTGGGAACAATGCCTGTTAACTATGCAGTGCCTCAAAACCAAAGCACCAGCAGAGTAGGTTTTATTTTATAAGTTGAGATATGCCTGGGATGAGACATAGCCAACAGTAATTATTTTGCATTTTGTGCACATCAGGGCTGAGAGGATTGATGGATTTTGCTTTGATTTGAAAGGCATCACTGGAAAGTCCTGGACTGTCAATGAGAGGGAAAAAATCCAGGGCCACTGTATTAACTGTAGAGATTACCTGGTGACTTTAAGAGAAAAAAGCCCCCAAATTCTTGATCTGGTGACTTCTCACACAAAGGCATCCATGTCCTGGGAGGCAGCGTGGAGGGGGGCGCAGCCTCAGGCTTGCCGGGTGTCCGGCCATGCACAAGTCACTGTTGTAGGTCAGCGTCCCCATCAGCCACATTGTCGTCTTCTCGAGCTCCCAAGGAGCTTTACAGAGGAACGAACATTTCCTCAGCCCAGATGCATGTGAGTGAAACATCTCACACAAGCAGCAAGCTGCTTTCCCACAAGGAAAAGCAGAGATGTCTACAGCGAATTGTTGTTTGCACATCTTGGACACGGCTTGAATGCCTTTATATTATTAGTGCAGGTGGAGTTGTTGAATTAACTAAGTAATTCTGACTGACAAGTCCCTGTTTGGGGGTGTGCCTGGGGTGGGGAGAGATTTGACTTTGTATGCTTTCATTTTTCCACCTGGCTCCAACAGGAACCCTTAATCCCAGCTTTAGCATCCTGCCTCTGTAGCTCACTGAAGGGAAATCTCTCTCCTGCAGTCATTAGCTTCATGTGCATCATGTGCATCGTTTTTATGCTCTCATTTCCAGCAGTAAAAGCACCTGCTCTGGATCGCTCAGCTCCCCCTGCCTCTCCCCGGGAAGGGGAGCTTCTCTTCAATATTATTCACCCCTTTGCTGTTTCTCTCTGCGAAGGCAAACTCCTCTCTGCAGGTTTAGTCTTTTCTCAAACAGGAAGCACCTTCACTTCTTCGACTACTGTGATTTCTGAGTAAAGAGCATCTTCCAGGGACTCCTCTGGGGGCGAGGTGGGGCAGAAACCTTGCCTGAGCTGAGAGTCGTTGAAACCAGCCCTCAACCTCGTGCACTGTATTCATTCAAGGGGCCCCACAGTACAGGTTGATCAAGACTTCTACATTGGCCAATGCTGCTATGCAGTAGTGTAATGAGGGGCAAGCAGGGCATCCATGTGCCAGTTTAGATGGGGTATCAAAAAGGTGGCCTCTTTGGAGCTTGTGAGCAACAGCCAGGGTCTTTTGAGTCTCTGGCAAGACTCTCCCCACCCAGCACCATTTCCCTCCACTCCTGGCTGGCTCTTGGATCTGCTCCCCAGACCACAGATCCCTTCCTCCCCTCCCCACCTCCACGGTGCCAAAAGTCCCAGTTTTGCATTCATGGAAAGCACCATGGGATCTTTGGCGACCGAAGGACCGTCCCCTAAAGTCTCACTTGACTGTCCTGGAAAGTAGGTGCTCTGCAGTTATACAAAACTGTTGTAGTTCAGCTTCCATTTTGTTTCTTCTGCTTTGTTGTTATGTCCCCCCAGATCCATTGCCATCCAGGACCCAAACTGAGAATGCGTGAGGGGAAAACTCATTAGCTCCTATAGAAAGCAGACAAGAATCGTTGCTCCACATGGAAAGAATTTGAACAAAGCAATTTTGCACCTTCTCATTCTTTATTATTAGCTACCAGATTGGAGTGGCAGTATTTTTTTCTCTCCTAAGATCTAAACGATCCTTAGGAGAATTATAAAAGCAGAATATTACAAGCTATGGATGATGGGTGGCTGTTCAGTAGCTTGTAAATGAAAAGCAATTCACCTGATAATTGTTTTACAAGAGAACTATAAGAACTAATAAAACAGCTCAGTTGCTAATAGCTTAGACGAGTCAAATGAGGAGTGAATAAAATCGTATTTTGCTTTTTCAGACCCGGGTCAGTGTAACGCCAGCTGGAGTGTTGGCAGTTCAGACAAATTAAGCATTTATAGTCATTCCTGTTCTCATCCAATTCTATTCAATTTTTCACTCGTTAGAGAAATACAACCTTTCAAAGGGGGAGAGATGCAGCAGTGGATCTCCTTTGGTGAAGGGAATTATTTAACCCTAAGTTCCCCGTGAATGCATTAGAAGCAACGGAAAGAAGCAGGCGTCTTTCCAAAAACACAGATGAGCCACTTGTGTTCCAGAGATGGAAATGTCTTCAAAGATTATTAAGAAAAGGAGACAACATCCGACGTTGGATGAAGCCTAAATAAAAAAATGGAATTGCTCACAGAAACCTATTCAGCAGACCTGTGTTAGGTCTTTGTGAGTGGAAGAAGGAAAAGGAAGAACTGCCACGGTACAAATGAAAGCATAAGTGCCACGGTTTTGTCTAAGGACCAAGGAATTAGTAGCCCATTAGTGGTATTTGGCCACCTAATGCCTTAAGGTGTTTTTGAAAGTTTCACCCTTGAGAATCAAGTCTGCATGAAATGAAATCTGATTTTCTGTCGGGATGTACCAAAGTCTTTTCTAGCATAACTCCATTTAAATCATGAATCTGGGATAAATATAGCCTTAAATAGCTTTTCTTCTTGCTCTCAGGGACCAGTATATGATATTGTATGAAACTAATTCAATACCGGAAAATTCCTCTGTATTCCAATAAAGCCTAGTGGATAAAGTGTCCAGCGTACACTGCAGAAAGGATTTGTATTTAGTTCCTATTAAGACCATTCTTCTGCAGTTCTCTACTCTCTAATCTCTTGGAAATGGCAAATTATCCACTATTCTTCCCCGTCTATAGGAGCCTAGGATTGTAACCAACAGCCTCTAGTTCTAATTCGAGTCGAACATGCAAATTTATAAGGGCCATAAAATGTTTATTAATTCCCTTAGGGAGTTTCTAAGAAAACAAAGCGCTCCAGTAAGTTACAGCATTAAGAGGGTGGGCGAACGACGCAGAGCTTCAACACGCGTGGAAATTAAGTCCCTGCGGAATCAGGGTTTTGAGCTTTTTGCCTGATCTGTTGCTATACCAGTCATCTCAAAAGGTACTTAACTTACTAAGGAGTAAAAAACAAACACAAAATTCACAATCCCTGCAAGCCAAACCAAGTGGGTTTGAATAGCAAGCTCAGAAATAAGAACGCGTTGCTGCTGCTTTGTCTCCTTTCTTAGCATTTACCTCTTATGTCTGCAATTCATAGTGCTTTTGCAGCCAGCCAGGCAGTTACATAAAAAGAAAAGCTGCAAATTGTGCCCATAATTCACGGGAGGCAGAACTACTTGCAACTGCAAAACCTGTACCCTAAAACTGAAGAAGGGGTTGAAGGTAAGGTTCATGGTCAAACCATTAAACACAGACAGGTCAAGGCCTATTTTGTCCCAGAATCATTCTACCAAAAAAGGTCAGCACATAAGTAATATCCAGTTTCCCTTTCCTCCAGCTGAGTAGTCCTTAGACCTACACAGCTACGACCTATACCGCATGAGTCATAAAAAGCTCACGATGAGATTTACCCAAGGGCCACCCAAAAAGATACCTTCACTACCAGGAACCCAGCCCTTTGTAGGACTTTCCTAACCATGACATTTCATAGTTTCATAGGGCTTAGGGCTGGAAGGGACCTAAACAAATCATAAGGTCCCAGGCAGAAATGGGCAAATTTTAATTAACCATCACTACATAAGGCCCCTTGATTCTTTCTCCTGCAGATACATGTTTGCTCTTTGCCTCTAGCTTCCTCTCTGACCTCAGATTAAAGCATCTGTATTTGGGGAGCACGATCCTATCTGTGACATTACGGCCATTCCCAAGACAACAGATGCTGGTGTGTCTCAGGCCACGGTTTTATGCCCTCTTTGTTCAGATGCAAGGTGAAAGCTTTTGTTGTCTATTAAAACTGTTTTCAGTCATAAGGAAGCACTGAGCTTTGCTTTTCAAAACAGGGCAACAGTAAATGAAGTATTTCTAAATATTCTTCATCGACTCCAATGGAGGTGCTGTCTCCAGTTCTGGTGTATGCCCCATGGCACAAGTGCCATAGTGTGAAGCACAAGATGAACCACTCCTAAAATACTGCGAGAGGAACAACATCCCTGAGGCACTGGCACTTAAAATCACAGAAATCAAATATGAAGGACTGCAAATGCTGGAGAAGCACTTCAGACTGCTGGCATTGGTAACCATCCCAACAAAAAAAGAGAGCAGGGGGTACAGACACGTGTGTATTTGTGTGCCCCCATGGACTTAAAGTAATGACCCATGTGAGCTCATTAGAGGAATCGTTCCAATGTCTCCTTATGACACATTTTCTTAGTCTTTGGTCGAGTCTGCATTCCTTTTGTGTTTGTCTCTGAATAGCTCAGTGATTTTCAGGCGTCTGTCATCTTCCAGCCTATACACTTACAGAAAAAGCAATGACCCTACCTCTCGCTCGACACTGCTGAACTATCCATCCTACCCAACACGTTGTGCCAGCAGACTGAAGTCTGCCCAAGGCACTAAATTATTGGCTAGGAAATCATAGTTTCATAGTTAGTAGGGTCGGAAGGGACCTGAGCAGATCATCAAGTCCG
>NW_017728942.1:8544778-8548695 GCF_001723895.1 Crocodylus porosus
GGCCCCTCATAGACATGTACCAGAATAATTCTCTCAAAAAGCTTGCCCAGGATCAAGGTAAGACTGACTGGCCTATAGTTTCGCGGGTCCTCCTTCCTCCCCTTTTTGAAGATGGAAACCACGCTGGCCTCTCCCAGTCCTCTGGCCCCACACCAGAGCACCACAGGTGCTCGTACAGCCGTGCCGGGGTCCTGCAATGACCGCAGCTAATTCTCTCAGCACTCGGGGGTGGAGACCATCCCGACCCGCTGATTTAAATACATCCAGTCCCTCCAGACGTTCCCTGACTAGATCCTCCCTGACCCTTGGCCTGGGTGTGCCTCCCCTGGGGTCTGAGGGGGGCCTGGTGCGGGGCTGATCTGGTCCCTGCTCAGGAAAATGGAGGCAAAGAAGTTGTTAAATAGGTTAGCGTTGTCATCTGGTGTGATGACCAAATTTCCTAGTGTGTCTTGCAGGGGCCCCATGTTACCCAGTAGCTTCTTTTTGCCCCCTATGTATTTAAAAAAGGACTTCTTGTTATCCTTGATCCAAATCAAAGATGTCCAGAGAATAAAAAAATATTTCAAAGCACTTGCTGAGTTAATTGATCTCCATTCTGTTCATTACCAGGTAATTTCTCTTCGTAACTGTTTTTGGGGTTTATCAGGCAGTGAAGGATGTCTCACTTGCTTTCTTAGTCAAATGTTCAGTATGAAAGAGAGGGATTTATCTAGTTCTTCAGCCCTTTTAGAATCATCTATCATTACTGTAGCTTAGCTGATGTTTAGTGATTCATTATACGAGTGCATCCTTCTACCCAAATTGATTTCTACACTTTTTCCTTCAGCCTTCAAGCTTGGATGGTAAGCAGCATTGTCTATTATGGGCACTGCAGCAAAGTCTTCAAGAAGACTGAGTTTGCTTTCAACATCAGCACCAGTCCTTGGCTTTAGGAGGCAAAGTTTCAACAGTTCAGCACATGCATTTACACACACAAGTACACGTGTGTGTATAATTGTGTGCATGCATCTATTTGTATTACATGGCCCCACATGACATAACTGCTTTACATATGCTTACTAATGTGTGTAGCTGTGTATGCCCATCTTCACATATCTTCCCTGTTGTATTTAGCACAGTGGTTTCCCTGTTGTTTCTTCTTTCCCCAGTTGTCTCTTGATGCAGTTTGCAGTCTCAGTAGTATATTCCAGGTACACACGTCATGGCTGTGTCTTGTTAAAGATGTGATTGCTAGCTGTGATATATGATTGCTTATGAGAAGAGTAGCCTTTAAAGGAACCCAGCATGGCTATTCAATGATAACATCAAGGTCATGCCATAACAAAGGGATTGAAAATTGTTTGGAAAGATGTTCTGTAGCTGGCCGGGTTGGAAGAAAAAGAAAAAAGCAGGAATTGTTCATACATATCCTTCAAGCAGCTGTAAATACAGTAATTAAGTCACTCCATTTGCTTAAGGCACATAGATTTTTTCCTACATAAAACAAGCAAGTGATGAGAGTTTGGGGATACCAGAAAGAGCTCGAAGTGTCGGCTCGCTGTCCGCGCCCATCTGGAATGACAAACTTGCAGTTTGTAGAGACGTATGTTCCACCCTAAAACTTCATCTCCAAGTCTTCACGCTTGATCTATGAGTAATTTCTGTTACTAAACCAGTGAGGAAAGACTCTCTAAAGGTTTGGAGTCATAGTTCAGATAAGCACCAAGAAGCAAGCGTGCCTCTCTGAAAGGCTAATGAACTACCAGAGCCTGCAAAATCAAAGCTGGAAATTTCAAGAGGAGACAACCTCCTTCTTAGGCTCTCTGATTTCCATGAATTAGTATTTGCATCTCAGCAGTACCTCAGAGCTGAAGCATGGACCAGAACTCCATCCTGCTGGGCACAATAAAATAAAGTACAAAAAGGCCATCTCAGCCTCAGAGAACTACCAATTTAGCTCTTCTATTTTGGATCACAGCTGCAAACACTACAAAGTCATCCTCTGGTACAGCATGCCAGATTTTAACAAAAACCTTAAACCATACAGATGAGAAGTGTCTAAAGAGTCCAGATCAACAGAGTCCAGATTAGTGCTTTCAATATCAAAGGGGGAAGGTTTGGGTGAAGGTCTCTCCTCTGTTCTGAACATGAAAATCTTGACGGCATTTCCTAAAACTAAAATCTTACTTTTGCTAGGGGTGTGATCTAGTGGTTTATGTATAGGACTTGACATCGGGGGACTTGAGCTTTCACTCTGTCCACAGGATATGAATTTAGGTGAGTCACTCCCAACCTATTTCTGCTCCCACTGGAGTCCATGATAAAGCCCATTAACTTCAGTGGAAGATAGATTGGGTACTTAACCAGCTTGGGCTTCATTTTAGTTTATAAAATGGAAATGGTCACAGGGGTGCTGTGAGGCTTAATGCATTCTTGGCAATGCCAAGCATTCAAAACCCATGAGTCTGGCTCCCAGGCAAGCACAAGACTGGCCCAACACTCAAGAGAATTAAACTGGCAGAGCTCTTTGGGTCATCTGGTGGTGGAGAATTTATGGCTCACACTTTTCATGATACCAGCAGCTGGCAGCATTAGAAGAAACCCTCTAAAATCTCAAGATAAAATCACCAGAGAGCCTGGAAGAGCCAATATGAAGGGTTGTGCTCTAAATCAATTCTGCTTGACCTTTATTTTTGAGGTTCATGGGCCTGGCATTGGCCCTTTGAGCAGGGCTGACTTTTATCCAGGTTGGTGGAAAAGACCTGAAGGTGCTGCAGGCTTGCAAAACATCTTCAGTGCTCTCTCCATGCCTTGGGATTCTTATTTTCAAAGCAATTTGTGAATCCCAAGGTAAATATATGAGCAAAAATTGCCCATTTGCATTTAAGTGGTGAATTATGCCATGGTGACTTTTCTGGCTTATCTGCACACTGTTTATTAAACAGCCCGGGATGCTGTGAATTCAGGCCCCTCTCCTTTCTGCTCTCCACATCCCTGAAGGGAGTCTCGATCCTGAGATAAACGAAATACTCTGTTTAGACATGATAATGAAAAGGGAATTTGAGACTATTTCAGTATTCACAAGGAACCAGGACTGGGCAGGGATGTTGGCATAGGCTTGAATTTTTAGAACCCTTAAAAAGTTTGACCTAGAGACAACTGTATTATTTAAATTATTTTCTTGATCAATAAAAATACCTCTAATTCGACAAAAGAGAGATTTCTTTCCTGTCAAAATCCTCCTTGAAATTCAGAGAGAAAACCAAGAATGGAGATACGATAAGAACCTGATTTTAGGGCCCAAGTGATCTTTTATTGGGTAGAAAAGCTCAAATCTGTATGCTACCACTTCTTTTGTACTACATGCTGGTGTCTGCTGCTTTCATTCCACAGAGAACGAGCATCTTTTCTTCTCACAGGAAGATCCTTGTTTGTCTTTGGGAGAAATGAAAAATGAAAATGATGAGTTCTAGAAACAGCCTCATAAAAGCAGCCATTTGCCATTGTAGATAAATTAGCCAGGATAGTTACAGTTTGTGTAAGACTGCGAGAAAAGAATTTCCAAGAAAAACAAAGGGAAAATGTATTCAAAACACAGACACCGTTCTCCACAATGCAAGAGCAGATGCAAGACACATTTTTCTTACAGCAGAACAGATGGAATTATACATCTTTCGAGTCAGAATAGCTGGTTGTGCATTGTTTACGAGAAAGTTTAAAATGAAGATAACTATTGTCCTGAGATTCCCCTCCTTAGCAAGCAAAATCATTCCACCGAATTAACCAAAGATATATTTCGTTAGGGCTTCATGTCCCACTGTTATGCACCACTTTGATGATGAACATGAGCCTCCAATGCGATGCTGTGGCTAGTAAAGCGACCAAAATGCTGGCGTGCATCCATAGATGCTTCTCGAGCAAATCCCGGGACGTCATTC
>NW_017728942.1:8549585-8562687 GCF_001723895.1 Crocodylus porosus
ATCGGTTTATTGAACTTCTGTCCCTGATCCCCTCCAGATTCAAGTTAACTCAGAATCCTCCAGCATCCCAGGATGCTTTGCACCTCCCGCTCCCTCGCAGGGTGGGTGGGCTAGCTTTGTCCCAAGCTGTCTGCTTCAGCTGAGCAGGGAGACATGCTCTAGCGCCCCCTGGCTTCTGGCCTGAGCCGTTGCAGGTGTGTGACTGCATTTCCTGAATCAAAAGTGTGACTGTCTCGTCACTTGCTTATCTGTTCAGTCCACACAGCTTAGACTAACCTTCAGGGTGCAGACAGAAGTGACCATTTTTGCCCACTATGGTCACAGAAAACAGTCTATAGCCGTGACCAAACACAAGTGCATGGCTACAGACCACTTAAAAAGGGCCAATCAGGTGAAAATCTGACCCTTCCTTGCATGAACTCAGATAAAGATGTTTGTAAACAGTGTCTTCTGTAACTTCTGTCTATGCTACCTAAAATTGAATCATTTCAGCCCCAGGCATTTTGACTGTCTGTACGTAGCCTTGGAGAGCTGTTCCTCTGCCCTCTTTGTCAAGGCTGGCTCCACCTACCCAACCTTTTGAACCAGAGGGTTTAAGTGCCCTGGTGTGAAAGGAAATTTGATGAGATCTCTGTCTGATTCAGGCTAATGTGGATGTTCTCAACTATCCTTTTGCAGATATTTTTAAGAACCTGTACACTAAAGATTCTTACACCACCTACATCAAGCTTCATATTTCTGACCTACTTCTCGGAGACAGTGGGCCAGGTTCAGAATTGCACTCAGTACCACTGGAGAAGTACGGGGAAGCGGGGAGGAAAACAGACATTCAGATGCCCCGCTGTTCCCTGAGTCCTGGGGAGGCTGGGAGGCCTCAATTTTCATCCACATGTAATTTAGAGCAGTCTCAAACTAGATCTAAATTATAATCAGCTGCATTGAAGAAGCTATTCTGGTATCATTGCGTGTGGGAGCCCTCTTGGCAGTTGGACCAAGCACCCAGTCACTCCATAAGCTTGGGGCAGGAAGAGGGAGTAGAGCGAATTATCTCCATCTCCTTAAGTTCTCTTTAAGATGGTTTAAGACTGCAAAAGCACAAATCAGCTCTCTGGGGATCCAGGATAAGGCCCAGGATTTTTAAAAATTGCACAGAGAGTTGAGTTTGCACCTCAGCTGTACCCAGATAATGCCTGAATATTCTGATTAGAAGGATGGCATCATTTTTTGCATGGTTTGCTTAGGAGATAGGTCATCTCCAACACTGGACTCTGGAGAATTTGGATCCCATTAGGTAGAAAAGGCTATACCTAATGATATGAAGTAGCAGTATTGGTATTAATAGCCGGGTAACAGCCAGTCTGGTTCAACGCAACTTGTCTCTAATAATCCTTATCTCCCATTACCTGCTAATAGTGTCATTAACATGAAATAATGTAAGAAAGGGATAATAAGAAAGCCCTCAAGCCTGTGTGGCTGCCCACTTGTAATATAGCTTAATCCCACTTCACTGCCTTTCACCAGACTCCTTAATCCTCCTCTTCCTTCCTGTGGCTAAGGACACATGGACTCACTGTGACAGCCCCCTAACTATGGATTACAATGTGGCTGCAATGGTTGTAGTTCTTAATTGTATAAAGTGGATCTAGTTTGGAAGGGTTTTGCCTCCTGAGCACTACAGTTCTTTACGAGTAGCCCCGCATGGCTATTAAATGCATTCCCATGTAGATCCTGCTTGCTGTGCTTTTGTAGTTTTCCACCTCTGATGGTGTTTGCTATTCAGTGGATTAATTGCTGACACTGGCCAAATGTGACTTCCGATCACTACCTACTATCAAAATAAAGTCCAGTTCTTTCCCTCTTTGATTTCTGTTTAATTCCCTTCTTAGCTTTTTCTGCTATGAGCAAATTTGGCTTCTGGCCATGTGTGAGAAGCAATGACAATATTTTCTTCTCTCTGTCCTTCCCTGCTACGGCAACTAAAACCTGGATTATCTTTAAGTGTTTCTTTTCAAGACTATAATAGCAGACTTTACAGTGGCTGTCGTAGAGGATATCTGCTAGCATTAACCCATTGTTTGTACTTGCTGCTGCAAATGTTCATTTGGAAAAGAATATAACACTTTTGGGAGGCAAGACTTCTTGTGGGTGATATCTTTTATTGGATCAACTGCATGGCTGGGATTTTAACCATGCAGTCAGTCCAATAAAAGATATTCAACCCCCACCTCAAGAATTCTTGCCCCTTTCGTGGGCCATCACAGCAAAAATAATACCTCAACATTATACAAAGCATTATATGGTGCTCTCCCCTACCTTGGGGGTCTTTAAGACAAGGCTGGATAGGCATCTGGCTGGGGTCATCTGACCCCAGCACTCTTTCCTGCCTAGGCAGGGGGTCGGACTCGACGATCCATTGAGGTCCCTTCTGACCCTAACATCTATGAATCTGTAACTGTCCTCATTTTTCTTAAGAGAAACTTCTTTACTCCACAGTGCTTTTGAGTGCATCTGACTATTCCAGGATCAGCCTTGTCAGCCAGCTTTGGACCCACAGATAAAGCAATCATGGAACTGGATCACCCTTAAGTGCGTGAACTGCAATGATAATGATGATGACTATTCCCCATCAGCCATACCACCAGGAGCATTACTTTCTGGCAACCTTTGCTAAAACAACTGTGAATCCTTAAAAAATGGGATTTGTGCTCCTAATCATTTTGATGGTTGTGAAAATCCCATATTGCAAGAAGGAAGAGATGTGTGCACTAGACTGAGACTCAAAGGGGGATTTTCAAAGCAAACCAGTAGTCATATTACCCAGAGCAGCTTTGGAGTCCCACCCTGTTTTACTTTTTAGGAGTATGAGTATACTATTGTGTGCTATAGTCCATTTAGAGCACAAAGTGTTTCCAGTAAGTCTTGTCCCGTGCTCTGCTGCTGGTTGTGCAGGTTCTCCGAGGCTTGCTGACTGCGTCAGCTGTGAAACAACTTCATTGGAGCTTGAATTGCACTAGTCGCTGAACAGAGGATGCTTCAGGTCAGGTCAGGTCAGTCCCAATGCTGCTGCGAACACTGAGGCACTTTAGATGCTGTAACAACCCTCCTCCACTCCAGTGAGTGTAGTTGAGCTGCTTTGCATCACTGGTGATTCTTCAGGCACAGTAACCTGGTGGCACCCATCTCTTCTCCACGTAAGGATGGCTGTTGGCTTGCAGGGAGCTCATCTACTCTTTGACAGGTCCTGTTTTAGTCCTACTGGGTGTCCACAAGCCCTCCGCACCCAGGCAAGCCCAAGTGGAGGCATCGTTTTAATCACCGACAACCCAACCATGGAACTGGCTGCACTGGTTTACAAGGTGCAGACCAAAAGAGGCCTATCCTGGCAGGAGGGGAAACTTAAGAGACTTATTTTTTAAGAATACTTTGTAGGAATTTTGCAAAATAGTAAAATACCCCCACCCCCGAGAAATCCCAATTTAGCTTTGGCCAAAAGGGATGGAAAAGAATCAGTGGAGGCTGCACTGTTGTATGGGTGAAATATCCCACCTATATCCCTTGCCAGGGGTGTGCTGTAAACACTGGGGCTTGATCAGTATATGGACAAGATTATGTGATGTGGTGGTTTGTGACAGCAGGAGATTGGCCTTGATGGCCCAAGAAGTCCAGTTCAGTTGTATAGTCCTATTTTGGGCCAAATTATTAAAGACGCTCAGCCCTCATTTAGGTACTGAATGGGAGACAACATTGAGTGCCAGATTCCCCAGTCTAACCACCCTTCAGTGTAAGCAACAAGTGAGTTGTTGGAGATTTCCCTCTGTGTAGGGGTACTATCCCCTGGGGTAAAACTGCTGTCTCCTCTACCAGCTGCCCCATCCCACCTGGAAGAGGCAGGGAGGAGACTCATCAGGGTAGCAGGGCTTGTAGTAAAGCCAAGCTGTGCAAAACGTGAGCTCCTGCCATGGTGAGCTAAAACAGGGCCCCTGTTGCTCTAACTTCTACTGGGGTTGAGGGTTAGGGCATCATAGCTATCTCCTCATGGCTGGCATGGTCTGAACGTAACTTGGATGAAGAACTGGGGGGCTGAAGTCAACTGCATCATTAGCACTTAGGATCATTAGAAACTTAATA
Source organism: Crocodylus porosus (assembly GCF_001723895.1). NCBI lineage: Eukaryota > Metazoa > Chordata > Crocodylia > Crocodylidae > Crocodylus > Crocodylus porosus. Next base: position 8,553,714 of record NW_017728942.1, read on the forward strand.
CCAATGTGGTGGCATGCATAAAAAGAAAGCATTGCCAGCCAATGCTATTTTCAGTGATAGAATAGAAAATCCCTTTCTGGTATTTTATAACATTTTTTAAAACTGGGCAGGTTTTAGCAGTGATTTTGCAGGGTTTCAAATGCATCGGAAAGCTACATAGAGCCAAACTGTCAAGCAGATTCAGGTCCTGGCAACTCCTGTCGTGATGTTTTGGCCAGCTTTTTGAAACAGCTCCACACATCGGGATGCAGTGTTTGAAAGTCTAGCCATGAGTTTGCGTCCCTAAGTTGGAGCTGAGCTTGTCAGAAAATCAGGATACAGCTTTGGAAAATTCTGATTATAGTGGACGGTAAGCAGAAAATCTCTGGATAAGGGACCCACCAGTGGTTTTGTAATATGAATGCATTAGCAGAGGGACTGCTAACGTGCTTTGAGAAACATGCCACTAAGTGGTGCTATTGGCAATCATCAGCCTAAACAGAAGCAATAATCTGAACAAGTAATCAGTGGAGACGAAGAGCTGGCAAAGAAAATGAAATAGTTTTGAATTGAAGGCAATGTTGACATGTCTTTGCACTGGCTGGCAGCATGTAACAACCAAACCAGCAGCAGTTGCACAAAAAAAATATTAGCTTAATCTCTAGGAAAGTGCACACTGTGGCATTGTAAGCCCAAATTCCATTTGAACGTCATCACACTCTCTTTGTCCCACTGGAATACTTTGGTCCTTTTCATTATATTTGTGCGTGCAGTAAAACAGAGTTTTGCATTTGCCTGGCACAAGTGTTTGTGTTTTAATATGTGTGTCTGTCCATTTATATGGTGCGTACTCTGGAGATGCAGCAGGGGGAAGCTGTCTCTGAGTCTGTTGTTCCAGCATCAGATAGAACAGGAAAACCATAGTTTTCTGTGGAAAGGGAGGCTGGTAACATGGGTTGTGTATGTCCAGTGTTCATATTTAGATGCCCCCACTTATGAACATGTTGAAAAAAATACTGCAGCATTGAGTCAGCCAGTGTTTCTATGGACTTTTGAATAATGGTATATACTGGATAAGGACTCACTACAATTGTCCTTAGGTACCTAGTTTCTGTGGAGGCTCTTAAGGGCCTAGCGCAGGTGTCTGCATGCACTGGACAGTCCTAGCTATACTAGCCTATAGTGTGACCTTCAGGTACACAACCTCTCTGGAGGGTAGGGTTAAATGCTGTTCTCTGTATTGCACAGGCATGTAAAGACAATGAGAGACAGAAGCTGAGGTTCAGGAAGAGGTGTTTAAAAATCCTTTTGAGTAGAGGAGGAAAACACACTATTTTGGAGGATATGGAAGCTCTGATGGAGAGTTTACTTCTGTGGTCCTTTGTGTCCATGAAGCATCCTCACAAGCTCCTGTTTTCTATGAGCCTCCAGTGTATAAGGTTTTCTACTGGTCATACTACAGATTTTTGCTGAAAATGATGCAGCTATCTGCTTACCTGCATACAAAAGCAGAATAATGTCCATGCATGAAATCCAGCCTTCTCTCTGTTGAACATGGCAGATCCTTCCTTGTCCATAACACCTTATAGCTGCAGAGGTAACTCATCTGCCTACCCGAGCTCTTGGGGTTGAGGGGCAAGGCCAAAACAGGCACCTGCTGCATTTAGTATCTCCTGACAAGGCAAAGGAAAAAGAAATGTTTGAAACCTGCAGCTCCTGGAAAGGGAAGCACCAGTTCTAGTGTAACGCTAGTGTTGTGAAATACCTTGCATGACTTTCCACTTTGACTAGTCTCTTAGTTTATGTAAATCTGCACAGACACCTGTCTAGAGGCAGGTTCATATTTTCTGTCGTTCGACTGAACACTTGGAAAAATTAGTCATCCAACCAAATAACTAATATGAAACACTGGATCAAATTTGCCCTGGCTGCAGTACTACTGGTTTCAATGGTGTTACACCATTACACACTCACCTTACATACACACTCATCTGGCCCAGTGAGCATGAATTATCTACAGGCTTGCATTGTGCATTTTACTTTTCTCTCATCAAATGGCAGAATAATTTTCCAGTTCCCACATGTGCTACAAAGTTCCCAACTGTAGAAGGAAATGAGAAGACATCTTAAGTGTGTGTGTGTGTGTGTGTGTGTGTGTGTGTGTAAAGGTGCCAGGGCGCAGGAGTCAGATTGGCAGGTTACGTTGTCCTCCAAAGCACTGATTCCTGCCTCCAAAAGGTAAGCATTTGCCCTTTTGGAGTCAGGAATCCCTGTTTTCTTCTAGGAGAACAAACCCTCCTTTCCTATGCAGTCAGAAAAGTTCTGAAAAGTAAAAGCTGTTTTAGTGAAACTCTTCCTGCGGTCCGGAAGTCACCCTCCATAACTAGCACACAGGTCTGTTGTTTTGGTTTAAAATACTGTCTTTAAATCATTTTAGTCTAATCAAGTAAACACTTGCCTGAAGCACAACTGGAACCCATTGTTCCACAACCAGATTGCTGTATGTCAGTGCAGTATTTTGCAATATTTGGGGGGAGTCTGTTTACAAGCACATGAAAAGTCAAACAGCTAATACCACCATTAGCCTGGCTTATATATAGGTCCCAGTATCTCTGATGCCACCTTCTTTCACTCCCCACACTACTAGTGCAGTATTCAACATAAAGCAGCACTATTTGCTGAGTGAATTTACAACTCAAACCCAGCTCATAGGCTTCAGCCATTGCGAAAGGGGTGTTGAAATAAAGGAACCCACTGCAAGTTTATTGTACAAGGTGTAAATCAGCCTGGGCTCATATAAATCATAAATCTGCTGGGTATGTGTTTATGGCTTATGGTCTGGTACTTTTAAAGGAAAACAGGACTAACATCATCCTCTTAGGACCAGTTCACTTTCCATCTTTGGACAGGTCTTTAATAGGACTCCTGCCTGGGGAAATCATACTGTGGAAGGGTTAATAAGAAAAAATCCTGAATTTTTTCCCCCTTCGATTGCACACATTAGGTCAACAGAGAAGGGAGCGAGACAGGAATCTTTTGCCAATCCGAGGGGCTTTCCTCTAGAGCTCAGTGGGAGTCTGTTCAAAGCCTAGGTAGTTTTAATAGACAAGGTTTTGGGGGTGACATTTTCCTGAAGGATTTTAAGTAAATGCTTGGCTGTAACATTTGAGATCAGTCGCCTCTTGGTTTCGTTATCCTTTTTATTTTTAAGCCCTAGACACACACACATAAATGTATTAAAAGGGCGTAGCTTTGCTGAAAGGTCGGCTGGCTCAGGAATAGACAGTGGGGATTTAGGGTGGAAGCTTAGGTGTACAACAAGAGAAAATTGCATTTCCAACTCCTTTGAATAGGGCCATGACTCAAAGGCCACTTGGATTGGGACTAGGGGGAGGAAAGAACCATTTTTTACTTCATTTCAAAATCTGTGACCAGGAAAGAAACCCTAGACAGACCTAATCCATTTATGTGCCAGTGCGTACATTGGCTTTTGAGCAATGGAAGACCCTTGCTGCTTCGAAAGGTGGAGATAAATGGACTTCTTACACCCTATGCTTGGGTGGGAAGAGGTTAACCATCTCTCTCTGGCTAAGGGAAGGCCCACAGCTAATTGTCTGAGTGTCTGGACTGGCTGCGTGTCAGCTCTGAACCAGGTCTTAGGAATTAATTAATTGTCCCAAGACTCTGTAAGAGAGATGTGAGGGAGAGGATGAAATCTGGGAGCAGGAGGCAAGGCAGAAGGCTTCTTGGGCAGAGAGGTGATGAGTCTCAGTAAGGACATCTGGACTCATTTCACACTGAGATTTGAACGAAGTGAGTTCACACCTTTTCTCTGGGTTTCACTGGACCTTATTCCTTGGCTTTGGCCAACAGAAGCCTTGCATAGGTTTTTTTGTTTGGCATCTAAAGAGGTGTAGCAATCCTTATGGGCAGACCCCTCTTCAACAACCTACTTCATAAAGCCAGGGGACACACCCTGATCAATCCTGACCAAGGTAATGTGATTAAAAATGGCACTGTGTAGTGGAGGGTTGCACTCTTGTCTATACATGGACAGGACTCCCTCCGAGAGTCTCATAGTTAGCTTCCCACTGGCCTGCTTCCAGTGGGAGGATCTCGGCTACACGCCAACTTTATGGAAATGGGGAGACCCCTCCCTAGCTTGCTCCTGAGGCCGTATGGCCGAGGGCAAGCAAAACTTGTGGACATCCGAAACTTGGGGACATCTGAAACCCAAGCTCCCAGGCTATGGCCTACATGTAGGATGCCTGCCAACAGGTTTAGAAGCATCTCAAGCCCCAGGTGGGGTGGAGGATGTTTGCTGGTAGTAATGACACACAGATTTGGAATTGATTTGGCTGATTTGACTTGAAACACAAAAACATTTCCAAAAAAAACACCCAACAAAAAGGTGTCCACCTTGCAACACGGTACCTTTCATGCCCTAGTTTAGGTGAAGCAATGTCTTATACGATTTCAGAGTGCCCCTTGTGTCCCTTTTTAACTTAATATTAATTGCCCTGTTGAGGGCTGATATTTCCAACATTCATTAAACCATTAACCTCAGATAATTCCCTTCTTGCATCTTTGGACCCCACAAGGTGGATCTTGCACCTGTCCTTGAGCTGAAGCTGGAGCCTGTGGTAAAAGGCTTTAAAAAAAAAAAATTTAACAGAACCTAAATCAGAGCCCTGTTGTGGTAATGTGCTGGGCAGAGACATCATATAAGACTGCTGCAGCCCTTACACACCAATTAGATGAGGGTGGGAAGGGAATTCAACACTTTTCCTATCAAATACACACAGCTTGACTTGTTAGGGTCACTTGCCAGGATATCAAACAAAGCGACCGTCTCCAAGATGCAAAGCTTACTTCAAACGATGGCAACTCCCTTTTCACCGTAAGGCACACATAGCGACGGTGAGACTTCTTTATTTCTTTTGAACTCTTAGTGAATTCCTGCATTTATGTATTTAATGTTTAGATTTCTATTTCAAACTTTGATCTTGGGAACAGACCCAGGACAAGAAGTAATGGACTGAAATCGCGTCAAGAGAGGTTTCTAGTGCATGTTAGGAAGAATTTTTTAATGGTGAAGGTGATTCAGTGCTGTAGCATCTGACCCAGAGAGAGGAGGGAATCTCCAGCATTGGAGGTTTGTCAGTGCAATTTAGACAAATGCTGGGCCGAGGTGGTTTAAACTGGGTTGTTCCTCACTCTGGAGCAAGGGGTTGAACTAGGTGATCTCCTGAGGTCCCATTCAGCAATGACTTTTGTGAGAGAAAGGAATGGATCCTGTTTTAGAGCTGGAAAATTCTGTTGATGCTAATAAGAATGCCTCCCCCACTTATGGCTGAAGCAAACTTGCCAACTATTAATAGCACATATAAAGTCAATTAACTGAGAAACATCCTACTAAGGCATTTGTTGACATTCAGAGAGAGTGATCTGAGAGCACAGGCTGTTCGTTAAAGGATCCAGATTCCTCCAGCATATCTTTATGAAACAAGAGATCTGTAAACTAGTAGGAACGTTACTGGCCAGTAAAAACTATTGACTGTAAATCAACAGCTTCCATGGGTCGGGATGGAGGAGGGTTAATATTTCCATAAGCAGCTGTATTGTTTATGATTGTCCTTGTGACGCCTGCTGGTGGGAAAGCACGAGACTCATCTACTTGGCCCTGGGAGCAGTTCTTGGGAGAAAGTATGTAAGATAGTCTTTTGGCTCTGATCAAATCTATTGATGATCAACTGCGCACAGCAACTTACACCTGCAGAATCCAAAAGCTATGATGGTCACTTAAACATGGAGTTTTCAAACCATATTTAACCCAATAAATGGGTGACTGGGGGCTGGGAAAGAGCCATTCACTCACCCAACTGACATGAAATTATGGGAAAGGAGCAAGAATTCTTATTGTAACAGAGACTGCAAGGGAAGCCGCTCGCTGCCTCTGGACGTATATTGACTGAAAGAGCTTGATCCCTGAAGACCTCGCTGAAGTCAATGGAAGAAGGATCAGGCCTGAGCTTGCACTATCTTTCTTTTGAATGCTTCAGACCGATCAGAATGACTCTCTGGGAACTGTTCTTGCTAATTGTTTCATATGCTGTCTGCCTTACTTCAGGATAAATCCTCAAAACGCTGCCCAAGAGATTCCTCCTGGAAACCAGAAGGACCTGATGTGATGAGCACGCATTTGTGGGCAATGGAGGCAGCAGCTGTTGACAGGCTAACCCTGGCGGACAAGGACTTCACGGTGAAAGCCTCTACCCTTAAAATCGAAAGCTATGCTGTTTACTTCTTCCAAACCATGCTTTACGCTGGAGTCAGGTGAGGGCTGTACCTCATTTCTACTCGTGTGTGTGACTTTAAACAAACGCATCTGATTCCTCTTGTATTTGGCTTTCCTTAGTGGGAAGGAAGTTTGTGGAGAGTTTTGGAGCAGGGCTGTGGAAAGCTCATTGTAAATCTATCGGTGTGAATCCAAGTGAAGGATGCCCTTGATGCTCTCAAGTGCTGGAGCCAATACCAGGTGGCCTTATACAACCAGCACATGCATAGGCTCAAGCACAGATTTTTCTGGCCAAGTAATAATCAGTACAGTTCAAATACTGCCTACTAGACAACCACCCTGTCATACCATCACATTTTCCAATGAATCAGTTCTTGACATAAATTTAGAAAAAGATAAGCTGTTGGCAAACTTTGTGGCATCTTATTCACTGCCAGTTATTTACCTGGCTTTATTTTACAAGCACTTAAAATATGTGTTAGTCTGTTCCTGAGTCATAAATGCTAACACTTGGGAGGGATTTGTCTTTCTCAATTGTCAGTAGCCCCTCGATACGAGGGGGATGGTCATCCAGTAAATAGGGGAGTCATCGGTGAGTCCAGAGATGGCTGAAGAGGCCAATTCGGGATCTGGATGTTCAATGACATCTGCAAATCTTGTGACAAGGGAAGGGTGGGTGAGCACACTGGGTGCACGATGGCAGCTGCTAAAACACCGGTTGCTCCTTACACAATTTTTCCTTTCAGCAAATGCCCCAGTGCTACAATAAGCTTCCTAGCAGAGCCTCCCCCTCCTATTGCCCAACGCCTGTTCCCAAATCGCTGCCGGTGTGCTCCTTCTGCATCTCACTAGGTAATTCCTGGGCTTCTCTAAGGGTGCCAAGTCCAGACACCTTGGGTGAAGGAACAACAGCAGAAATTAGATCCGTCTCACTGAGCCAGACATGGGGGAGGCTATGTCTGAAAGGAGTGAAGGTGCATTTATTATTAATTGGCCAGAAAAATCTGTGCTCCAGCCCATGTTTGCTTGTTCAATAAAGCTACCTGGTATTGGCTTGGCCACTTGAACAGATCAGAAGCACCCTTCAGTTGGCTTCATGCCTTGGTTTCTTTCCCCACAGGATTAACAGCCTGCATAGAAAGACTTTGCTGGATGCAGCACGGTGGAGGTACCAGAGGCTTGGTTAAGAAGAGGGATGGATGGGAACAGGGGCAGATTTGTGGGGTGCACTGGTGCACTTGCACCCCCCTTTGATCCACCCAAAGCTTCAAACCAACTGCCTGGCAGCGGCAGTGGCATTTCTAGTCAGGCAGTGCTGAGGGACTCACTTGACTTTACGGCTCATAGTAATCCACCTGGAGACAAACAGGTGATGTTTTATACTCGGTGATGCACCGCTCCATCTGCACCGCCCTTCTCAGACGTCTAGATCCACCCACGGGCGGGCGAAGGGATTGTTCGGAGTGGGAACAGCAATGTGGAGTAGGCTGGCATCTGGACCAGAGACCCTAGGGCCCCGCAGGCTTCAGGTGCCAGGGCAGTCTGTGGTGCTTCTGCGCCTCGTAGCCCTGGGATTGGGGATGAGACCCGAGCTGCTCCTTCCCTCCCCTCCCAAGGCCCCTTCTTCCCGCCCTTCAGGCAGCAGCCTTGGAAGGGGGTGATTAAGAGTGCAGAGTGCAGAGTGCAGCCCCAGCTCCCCGCTTTCCCCGGGGACTGCGTGGGCTGCCAGCACATCCGGGCCCTTCCAGTGAACCGGACTGGCCTTATCCCTCCCCCCCACGCACACACAGTGCCCCCCAGAGCTCACACACACGCACAGGAGCCCCCAAAGCTGGGCGGGCTCACACACACTGATGCACTCAAGGCTGGGCGTGCTCTTTCACGCACATGCGAGGCTGAGCAGACTCGCACACCCTGAAGCTGGGCATGCTCTCTTTCTCTCTCTCACACACACAACCACCCCCAAGCTAGGTGTGCTGTCTCTGTCTTTCACTTACACTCACTCACACCCCCCCAAAGCTGGGTGTGCTCTCTCGCTGTCTGTCACACACATGAGGCTGGGTGTGGTCTCTCTGTTTCACTCACACATACGCAGTCACACACACACCGGAGGCCGGGCACGTTCTCTCTCCCACACACACTCATTTATACTCCCCCCCGCCAGGCTCTGGGTGTGCACTCTCTCCCTCTCACACTCACTCCTCACAAGCTGGGTGCTCTCTCTCTCTCTCTCACACACACATGAGGTAGGTGTGTTCATTCTCTCTTGCGCTCTCTCTTACACACACACGCACACCCCCCCAGCTGGGTGTGCACTCTCTCACCCCCCCCCACTGCCAGGCTCTGGGTGTGCACTCTCTCCCTCTCACACTCATTCCCCCCCAAGCTGGGTGTGCACTCTCTCTCACACACACACACACACACAAGAGGTAGGTGTGTTCATTCTCTCTCGCGCTCTCTCTTACACACACGCTCACTCCCCCCAGCTCGGTGTGCACTCTCTCTCTCACACTTACCGCCCCCCCTGCTGTGGGGGTGCGCTCTCTCCCTCTCACACTCACTCCCCCCGGCTGGGTGTGCACTCTCTGTCTCTCACCGCCCCCCCGGCTGCGGGGGCACGCTCCCCTGTCACCCCCCGGCTGTGGGGGCGCGCTCCCCCGTCACCCCCCGGCTGTGGGGGCGCGCTCCCCTGTCACA
>NW_017728942.1:8562918-8578919 GCF_001723895.1 Crocodylus porosus
GCAGCTGAACGGCAGCGCGGCGGGGCAGCGGCATCCCCCGGAGCCAGCGGGCAACGCGTCCAACGCCTCGGCGCCCTTGGCGCAGGGCCCAGACGAGGAGGACCTGGACGTGAACACCGACATGTACTCCAAGGTGATGGTGACCGTCATCTACCTGCTGCTCTTCCTCGTGGGCACCGTGGGCAACTCCATCACCGCCTACACGCTGGCGCGCAAGAAGTCGCTGCAGAACCTGCAGAGCACGGTGCACTACCACCTGGCCAGCCTGGCCCTGTCCGACCTGCTCATCTTCCTGCTCTGCCTGCCCATCGAGCTGTACAACTTCATCTGGGTGCACCACCCCTGGGCCTTCGGCCCCGCCGTCTGCAAGGGCTACTACTTCTTGAGGGACGCCTGCACCTACGCCACGGCCCTCAACATCGCCAGCCTCAGCGTGGAGCGCTACATGGCCATCTGCCACCCCTTCAAAGCCAAGAGCATCATGTCCCGCAGCCGCACCAAGAAGTTCATCAGCTGCATCTGGCTGGCCTCCTTCCTCCTGGCCATCCCCATGATCTTCACCATGGGCGAGATCTACGGCCGCGGCCAGGAGCCGGACACGCTCATCTGCACCACCATCGTGGCCGCCTCCACGCTCAAGACCGTCATCCAGGTGAGGACAGGCAGGGCTGAACCCCCGGCACAACTTGGCTGAGACTTTCCCCGGGGGGAGGCAGGGTGCAATGCGGGGCGGGCAGAGCATCGCTCGCTTGGCTGCTCCCTTTGCTGATTGAGACCCGCATCTGTGCACAGATGCAGGTCCTGCACTGCAGGACCTCTCCCCTCTGTCCGGCTCGGGACATATCCCTGGGATATGACCAAGCCAGGGATCCCGCAGCCCCCGAGGCGCCGTGCAACCTGGGGGAGCCCGCAGGGCAGGTCCTGCCCTGTGCTGGGCACTGTCTAGCTGCAGCCAGGTGCTTAGTTGGCATCAGATGCTGTGAGCGGTACTGCAGAGAGGCTCAGCTGGGATCCTGTAGCTGCGGACGGTCCTGCTTTGAGTCAGTGGTTTCCAGCCTTTTTTCCCCATTTGTAAACAGCGATGGCAAGGTCCAACCCAGTGTCCCTCACTTTCGACCTGCCCCTAGACCCCAGCTTCCCAGTACGTGGGGGATGAGGGGGCGCCAAGCCACCCCTTGCAACCTGGAGCTCTGCCAGCCTGCCAGGGAAAAGCCACCATTTCCCACACTTTTCTCCTTCCAGGAAGAATCCCTTCTAAAGTTTGTTGATCAGTTTTTTAAAGTTTGTTTGTGACCCTTTTGTGTATTCTTGGGTTACGACCCATGGGTTGAGAAATGCTGGACTAGATGACCACTGGAGGTCCCTTCCACCCCTCATTTTCTATGATTCACAGCAAGTTGCTGGCATCAATTCCCTGCTGCCCTTTCCCTGTGACTTGACCAAGGTCTGCATAGTCTTGTCTGGAAAATGTTGGGGTATCAAGGAAAGCAAATCGATTTCCCTCCTCCCCGTCTTCAAACTGCACTTGTGTGTCCCTGTCATCAGATTTGCTCTCTGTGGAGCAGCCAGACCCATAATTTCACTAAGTGCTGTGGCTCCTGCAACAGTAGAAGTATTAAGAGCAAACTCCACCTTTGAGGCAAAGAGCTGCTATTTTGGCACAAATGCCTATGGATTGGGCTACATCCAGGGTTGGCATAAATAGCTTAACCTCTTTAACTTCAGAACAGCTGTGCTGATTTACACACATGCTGCTGATCTGATCTACTATGCAGAGTGCAGAGTGGATGGAGGATAACACAGCTCAGTAAGTGCCCTGTTTCCTTTATGCACCTTTCCCTGTGAGTTTACTTTTAGGCAGTTTTCTGACTCTGTTTCAGGATATTTTATTTATTGGCACATCATGCTTCAAAATAAATACGATGAAGTGAACTGGAAGAGAGGGAGAGAGAGTGAAAAATCAACCTACTTTAGCCCTTTTATTGCTAGGCTTAGATGTGACAGCATTTCAAGGTCTTTGCTTTCAGATGTGATTTTCAGATGGATTACTCTCTACCCAGTTAGACTGTAAAAGTTTAAAACTGTGTGTGTACCGAAAGCTTTTGACGTGCTTCCTGGGCTCGACTGTTCACAGGGAATTGTGCTCTGCTGAATGGAAGGAAATTGGAATGGTTTCCTCCAAAGACAACTTGGACCCAAATCCTGAAGCATTTTTAGGCACTTCTTTCCCAGTTTCAAAAATACTGCTCAAATCAAGACATGAATGAATAACTGTGGGGAATAAGAAATCATTGCAATGTAGGCACCTAATGCTCCATGAGTGTCTAAATGGGTACCTAAATAGCATCAAGGTGGGCTTTAATATCACAACTCCTTCCAATTAATAGTCCATTTTTTGGTTAGTTTGTGAACATCTGGTGTCCAGTTCAGCCTGGCATACTTACCCAAAGTCTCTCATGTTTGAGAGGCAAGCTTTTCTTATATGAGACTAAAGGGGTGAAGTATAGGTAAACCTTTTTTTTTTTTTTTTAATTACTATTTATTGCCAGTCTTCTTCCATTTAGGATTAAAATGCCATTTGATAGTAAAAATGTGGGGCTGAGGAGATGGATATAGTTCTTCATACACAGCCCCTGAGATTACAGATTAAACACAATTCTGAGCAACCTTGGTTATCATTGCTCAGTGTATTTCTTATGTAATATTAGTATTGTATGGTTCCCAATCTGGAGTGCAGGGAGGTTAATTTATTGCAGAACGGGTGATATATCATCGTGGGTGCTCGAACTGTCTCAGTGTAGAGAAACCTGTATTTTCTCATGTCTTTGTAATTCCTTCCTGCACTGCTTGAAAAAGTAAAAGGGCTTAATCCATCAGGATGGAAACCTGCAGGGGGTTTGGGATTTGTTGACTCATTTATGGAGACTTCTGCTTCAATGTTGATTTGCCCACGTAAGGATTTAGTGTGATGCACCCAGTTCTTCACAACATGAAGCTAATTTCTCCACAGGAAAAGCCAAGGACTGAATAAGAAGAAATATTGAGAGTTGAGTTGGAAGGGCATAGATCAAGTTGACTGGCAAAAATGTGAACAGGTGGCTCTGCATCCTCCCATCATAAGCCATACGTTATCCAGAATGAAGGGAGGGAGCACACACCAGTCTTCAAAGCAAGAGGCTTGCAAATTGAAATTTGTGAGTCCTCAGATTTTGGAATTTGGATTTTGAACACTTCACCTCCGTGTTTCTCGCTGTAATTGGGGATAAATGATGATGCACTTGATGAAGCTGGTAAATCATTTCTAATGAATTGTTGATTCAACCTATTTACTTCCTTTTTCCTGTTTGCAAACCATTTGCAAGCAGGCCCTGAGTGCCTTGAATTTGTTCAGTCAGATGTCTCTTGTAAATAGTTCTTGTTTTGCAACTTGCTTTCAGGCAGGGATTGTAAATATTTCATACTCCGAACCGAGCCGGTTCTCCGCTGAATAGCTTTGATTGGGCAGAGTCGCAGGGTAACGCTTCTGTTCCTCGACTGAAAAAGCATGCCTTTTCAAATCTGTTTCCCAAGGTAAATGCCTGGCTTGACTTGTTTAAAATCTCTCTTCTGTAAAGGGAGTGGGACTACATAACCCTTCAGGTCCCTTACAACCATATGAAGCTTGAAGATTATGGGAAACATTTCTGCAAGTAAACTAAATTCTCTGTGCGCTGAAGCAGACACAGCTCCTAATAGAAACTGAACCTCAGCATAGACAGAAAGTCCTAGATGTAGCTACTTTTGTATTAACAGTTCTTAATTAACAAGAATTTAGAAAGTTGTGCTGAAGTTTGTCCGGTTAGTATTTTTACTTTAAGCAGTAAGTAATAATGATCAATGCAGCAAGAGAGTGATGTTTTTTTAATTAGCAGTCAGGCAGGATTTTGAAGCCTAGTGCCTTGAAGGAATAAGTTGTATGGCATCTTTGATGTTTAATCTTAACAGAGCAGTGATGGTTCCCAGTGTTGTCTGTCACCATCTGTGTGGCTGCTAGCAAACCATCATGTATCTTCATTAACCAGACCATCACACTTTTAAGTATTTTTCTGACAGTCCAGCATGTCTATTTTGAATTTTGGCCTTGACCTGGAATTTGGTTGCAGACATTAAGTCCATTAGAGCTACATTATTTAGATCTATTTAATACTTTAATTGGCAGGCATCCATTAAGTGAAACGGGAGCCAATCTTACACACAAACTAAGGCGTCTCTCTGAGCTGTTTCCACATGAGTCAATTAATGTTTTGATGCCACTTGAGTTGGAGCAAGTTTTAAAAGCTACTCATTGTGGCGGTGATAGATAAGAATTGTAGGGCAAAACGGGGTGTTTGCTCTGCCCCTTTCCAAGTCAGTACCCAGGATGTTACGACAGTGGCAATATTGTTGTCTGACTCTCAAACAATTTAGGCATAAGCATAAACCAAAGATGCACATACGTGCCAAATGCCTTCAGGGAGCCTGTGATATGTGTGTCCAGGTGTAAGGAGCTGCAACCACAGCATGAAAAAATTAGACGTACAATTGCACAAACATATTTGGACATAGAATGGTGAATCTAATTCAGGGAAAAATTGGGCCCTGTGTTAAACTGTACTGTAAAAGTTTCAAAGCCACTTGGCTTTCAGATTTTATACAAGAAGGTTTGTTATGAAAGGGAAGCTGCCTCTCAGTGCTCTGCATGTACCAAGCGAGCTGGCTAAGAGCTACACACACACAGCCCAGTAGCCCAGCATCTCTTAGCCCATCTTTACACGTATGAGTGTCTCAGAAGAGAGGGGATAGCTCCAATCCATCTCCCCTGCTGTTGCAAAAGGAACACCTCCACTTCAAACTCTCTCTGTGTTTTCCAGCAACAGGAAGATCCGGATGGCTTCCAGATACTTGTGTTTACCAACCAGGCATAAATTTGCAAGACGCTTATAAAAGATGTAACCTGCTGCTGTAGCTATCTCACAAACATGGGACCAGGAGAATCTCCCCATGCTGCTCACAGGAGTTAGAGGAATTTGACCCCACTCCTAAAACCTAGGGAGTAAAAACACCCTGAAAAAACAGAAGGTCGGCAGGGCACTGATCAAGTTGACTGGCAAAAATGTAAACCGTATGTGGCCAACCTAAGTGATAAGTTATCCAGAAAGGAAGGGAGGGAGTACACCCCAGGTTTCTGAACAAGAGGCTTATAAATTGGAACTCCTGAGTCCTAGTATTTTGGAATGGGTTTACTCTTTGAACAAAGACATACAAAGGTCCCATGATCATGGCATCAGTAACGGCATTTTGTGCATGTTCAACAGTGAGGACTGGGAGCACAGATAACTCTCTACTACTATTATATTTTGACAAACCAATGAAAAGTAATCGAGAGAGCAGCATGCCAAGCTGCTTTAATGGTCGAATCCTAATTTCAGTTTCTTTTTTTATAGAACATTCCTTAAATCCTCCTGTTGCCAGCATGATATTTCTGGTGCAGTCTGAAAGAATTAGTAGGGTGTAAAGGGCAAATGCAGTATTAAGAGGTTTGAATGATGTGAACCTCTTCTCAGCCTCAGTATTGACTTCAGTTGGCTTTTATTCCTTTAGGGAGGACTATGATTTATTTTGACCAGATAAATAGTATCTGACACATCCCAATGTTTTATTTATTGGCACAGACAGTTTGCACAAGTCTATGTGTTAAAACACACAGCAACAGGCCCCTAGGCTGTTGAAATATGGCCTTTTTCCATTGACTTCAAAGGTCTGGCCTGGCTTGGTCGTATAGGAAGGGAAAGCATAACAGGCCAGGTGGTCGTATACCTGTGTACAGCCTGGTGCAATGGGCAAGGAAGAAGCTGAGGCTCTAAACACTCCTTTGCTCTGAGATGTAGCGTAAGTGATGAGACTCTACTCCTTGGAAAGCCTGTGTGCTTACTAGTTGTACCTTTTTGTTTCTACCTGCAGCTGTTTTGGGATTCCTGAAGGTTTGGGTGAACAGCTACATTAACATAAGTTCTGCTCTTGGACGATCCTTGTCTGAAAGCTGTTTAATTATCTATCTAGCTCCTTTGTTTATGATACTTTACAACATCTGCTGCTTGTTCAGGTGCCTGGTGCACTAAACAACTCCTTGTATGAGACCACTGCTTGCACATCCAAGCCCTCTGTTTTATTTCTTCCTATTCCTCTTCTGACTCTTTCTCGAGAAGCCCTCCATGGAGCTAGAGAAGGAGGAGCAGGTTGAAGGAGGGAAGCTAGGTTGAAGAAGGACCAGGATATAAAGAATATAAGCTGAAAACAGGTGGCTGCTAGAGATATATCACAGAGCCTCTGTCTGTAACCTCAGCTTCTTAGTGTGCTCATTATAATGCAGTAGTCTGCAACCATGCTTTCCAGTTATGTCCTTTATTGCTAAAAGAGTATACACCTCCTGTCGCCTGCTGCCCAGCCCAAGTGCCACCTGCCTCCATCCTCCTCTTTCTCAAGTATATTCAAGATTTAAAAATGCCTCTCTTCTGGGAGTGGTAGAGGAAATCCAGATCCTTCTGCTGTCAGTGGGAGCAGGACAGACCTTTATATCAGCAATTCTCAGCCAGGGTGCTATGGCACTGTTTGGTGCACAAACATGATTCATAAAATATACCCAGAAATTTCAAACAGGAATCCACGGTGTTAAAACCATTCTGGCCTGTTGTGGCCTTTCTGAAGAGAAAAACATGCTCTGTTCTTTTTTCCATCATTAAAAAGCCAGTGAAAGCTGAGGCAGACAAAACCATTGTGCTAGAAACGATATTTTTTATTAGACCAACTAAATAGTAGCAACAAAAAATCTTTCTTTGCAAGCTTTCAGGTAAAGCTTTCCAGTGAAAGCTGAGAGCTGACATTTTTTTGAGGGGTGCGTTAGGTCTAAAGGGGTGTTTTGGAGTCTTAAACAGGTTGTGAATCATTGTACTTTTTGTCTGTGGTCATGGGCTCGTGCAGGAGTGTGTGCATTCAAAGTTTGGATTTTGGCACATCACCAACTTATGCCCACTGCTTTCAGTCTAGAGGGTGCATTTCAGCAGCCAGGCATGACTGGAGGCAATTCCCAGTATCCCCTTTCTTTCCTTGACAAGGCTGACAGCCAGAAGTTGGTCTTTTAAGACCAAGTATGGTGACTGTATACTATGTGAGGCTGTGTATAGTGGAGCAGCACAAAGCTGTCCTTATAGAGCTCAGGATCCTGGCTATTCTTACCTATTTGTCTGGAAAACCCCATGCATATTTATGACACGATGGAAATAAAAACAAGTAACAGCTGGTGGAAGCTGTCCATAATAGGTAGAAAAAGCACTATTCATTTTCTGTCTTAATCTAAGTGCGGGGGTGGCCAGCCCGTGGCATGCATGCCACAAGTAGTATGGACAGGACAGGACAAGCAACACAGCCGCAGATCAGACTAGAAGTATGGGGAAGGAAGCAGAAAACAGAGCAGCAGATCAGGCAGGGGAAGGCAATTGGAGTGGCTCTCAGGGAGGGTATTGGACTAATTTGGGGTATTGGCATGTATGCTAATTTGGGAAATCCCATGCTAATTGGGGAATTTGGCATGCATGCCAGAAAAGATTGCCCCTCCCTCCCCTGGCTGATCTAGTGTAACTCAGTAGTTACAAACCAAATTGTCACTAGTGTCCAGGAGATGAATCATACCCAGTACATGGTGAGAGCTGTCTGACTTGTGCATGTAGAAAACACAAAACCTGTATTCAAACTATCTGCCTTCCTGGGTGGGCATTTAGTCTCCAGTTCAGTGCAGCACAGAGCCAGTGTCAGTAGTACTTAAGCATGCACTTAACTTAGTCACATATGAATGCTTAATTGCTTTGCTTAACAGGATGGGCTACTAAATCAATGGCCTGAAAGATGAGATGTTTGCAGATAATACCAAGCTGGAGTCCTGTGTTCAGTTTTGGGTCCCCCACTACAGAAAGGATATGGACACATTGGAGAGAGTCCAGTGGAGGGCAATGAAAATGGTTTGGGGGCTGGGGCATATGACTTGAGGAGAGGATTAGGGAACTGGGCTGATTTCAGTCTACAGAAGAGAAGACTGAGGGCGGATTTGATAGCAGCCCTCACCTACCTGCAGGGGGTTGCACAGAGGATGGAGCTGGACTGTTCTCAGTGGGGGCAAATGACAACAAGGAGCAATGGGTTCAAGCTGATGCAAGGGAAGTTTAGGTTAGATATGAGGGAAGACTTTCTCACTAGGAGGATAGTAAAGCACTGGAACAGTTTACCCAGAGGGGTGGTGGGATCTCCATCCTTGGAGGCTTTGAAGACCTGGCTAGACAAAGCCTTGTCTGGGATGATGTAGTTGGGGCTGCTCCTGCTTGGAGCAGGGGATTGGACTAGACATGACCTCCTGAGCTCCCTCCCAACCCTCATTTTCTAAGACTCTATGAATGGGAGCCTTGCACCTGTGTAGAGCACTGATGAGGCAAATTGCTCCCATCAATGCAAACAAATTAAGCATTGTGATTGGTTGGCACCTGACATTGGCAGTTTCCCAAGAGATGGGGGCATGGAAGACTGAGGCCCAGTTCAATAAATAAAGCATTTTGTTAAGTAGCAAGAGGCCAGGTTCTCAGTGCTGCCACATCTGCAAAAGCAGCTGAGCCTCGTGGCCCCATGCCGTGTTAGCCAAGAATGACTAATCCGAGCCCATTTGTGCGGCAGTCAGTCTTCTAGCTGGATCTAAATTAATTAAGCTTTTGCTTTCATTGCTTTATGTAACCACTTGGCTGGCTGCATTGTGACAGTTCTTACATAATTTTGGGGGTATCGATTTTTAATTAACTTGGTTTCTTCCCCTCTTTTTCCCTGAGATGTCAGCTTTAGGGAATGAAAGGAGATGTTGTGACAGATGAGTTTAGTTCTTAGGTTCTCCTCCTCATGGCAGTTTGTAGGAAGTGGAAAGGATGAAGGTAATATAGTGGTTCCCCTGCACAGTGGGCTATAATCTTCTTCCAGATAATTTAAAATGGCTATTTAATTGTCTCCCCTCCCCCTACTTAAAGGGTTTTACTAGTCTCTGTATAACATCTGCTTGAGTCAAACAGATGGCACTCTCGCTTCCTGACATTTCAAATTGCTTCTATTTTCTCTGCCCTTGGCATGATCTGCTGTGTTTCTAAGGGGTTAATGATGCCCAGCACACTGAGATGAAGTTGGGCAGATACGATGCAGTGCTGGGGATGTTTCCTCAAGCTGTGGTGATTGCAGATCTTGGTATCATGGCTGGGAGGAAGAAGCTTTGGGTTTCGTTTCTGTTTAATTGTGCAGAATGCAATATTCACATTTCTGCCCCAGCAATGATGTCCTTTGCCCTGCTTCATCCTAACCGGATCAGATCTCACTTCTACCATTCGTGTGGATAGCACATTCAAAATCTTTCATGTTCTTTTTCTCTCCAAGGAGCTGGCTCTCCACACTTGGCTGGGGTGTCCCTGGTCTCCATTAGGGGTGCACCGATAGAGATTTTCTTGGCTGATACTAATAGCCAGTTATTCACCAGGTATATCAGCTGACACTGATCTAATAACCGATTTACAGGAGCACAGCCAGGCAGTATGGAGAGCAGCACCTTGCAGGTAAGTCTGGAGGGGAAGGGGCAGGGGACAGATCCATGTCCCCACAGTGAGGGGGGCTGGGAGGGGGGAGCTACCTAGGCAGGGTGGTAAATGGGACCCAGGGCCAGGGTGGGGAGTGGGACAGAGCTGCAGGCAGCTCATCCAGGGGATCGGTGTCCCAGTGCTTAAAAATGGCCACGGGGCACTTTAGTTCAAGTGAGCTTGAACTATAGTGAGCTTTAGTTCAAGTGCTGCCGCCACCATTTTTAAGCATGGGGATGCTTTTAGGAACAGAGTCGCCCAACAAGGGTGGAGGCAGGCTGTCCGCTGCAGGCTTGGGGGTCTCTGCCCTGCTGCCTTTTGCCCTGGGAGCCATGTGTCCCCTGCTTGTCTGGTGGTGGGAGGCACAATTCACCGCACTTTAAAAAGGATGTGGCCAGCTTGGAGAGAGTTCAGAGGAGGGCCACTCATTTAGTGAGAGGGCAGTAGGACAGGCCCTGTGAGGAGAGACTGAGGGACCTGAACCTGTTCAGCCTCGGCAAGAGGAGGCTGAGGGGGGTCCTGGTGGCTGCCTACAAACTCATCAGGGGAGATCATCAGCAAATAGGAAGTGGCCTTTTCTCCCCAGCACCACCTGGGGTGATGAGGAACAATGGTAATAAGTTGATGGAGAATGGTTTAGTTAGAGATCAGAAGGCAATACAGGCATACCTCGTTTTATTGCGCTTCGCTTTATTGCGCTTCGCAGATATTGCGTTTTTTACAAATTGAAGGTTTCTGGCAACCCTGCATCAAGCAAGTCCATCGGCGCCATTTTTCCAACAGCATTTGCTCACTTCACAATTAAGGTATGTACATTGTTTTTTTTAGACATAATGCTATTGCACACTTAATAGACTACAGTGTCGTGTAAACATAACTTTTATATGCACTGGGAAACCAAAACATTCGTGTGGCTCGATTTATTGTGATATTCGCTTTATTGCGGTGGTCTGGAACCGAACCCTCAATATCTCCGAGGTATGCCTGTATTTTACAGTTAGGGTGGCCAGAATCTGGAACCAACTTCCCAGGGAAGTGGTCCTTGCCCCTACCTTGGGCAAATTCAAAATGAGGTTGGATGATCACCTCTCTGGGGTCTTGTGAACCCAGTGTTCATTCCTGCCTGTGGCAGGGGGTCAGGCTAAATGATCTGTTCACATCCCTCCTGACCCTAGCTACTATGAAACCACCCCCACCGCTGGTGGGTGGGCAGGGGGTGTACAGCTGGCGCAGGCTCCCAAGGCAAAGGCAGCAGGGCAGAGAGCCCCAAGCCCACAGTGAGCAGCCCACCTCCTCCCCGCACACAAATCTGGTGGGGCATATGCTCCCCATGCCTTCCCCAGGGGGGACATGCAGCAGTGGGAACCATCCCTACCCCCAGCCTGTGCTCCCTGGATGACCCACCTGTGACTCCATCCTGCTCCCTGCCCCAGCCCTGGGGTCCCATTCACTACCCTGGTTGGGCAACACCCCCAACTCCAGCCTCTGCCCCACTCCCTCCCTCACCGTGGGGGGCCTTGATCTGCCCCCTCCCTCCCCCAGGCTCCTTCACCTCCACAAACTTACCTGCAAGGCGGTGCTCTCTATGCTGCCCAGCTGTTCTCCTGCACACAGAGTCCAGGGGCTCCAGTCAGAAGGCATATTTATTGGTACATTTAGCTACACTGGCCAAAAAAGGTTGATAGCCATTGATGTTAATTTTCCTTTTATTGGTGCCAGTCTGATATGGCACCGATATATTGGTGCACCTCTAGTCTCCGTCCTTGTTTGGGCTTCTTTGCATCTTAGATTCTGTCCTGTCAAAGGCCATGGACAGGCTGGGGTAAGCAGTGGTAGAGAAGGGCAATGCTTTCATTTAAAGTTGTTGCAGAAGTTTCCATACAATTCACTCCCAGTACCCATAGATATGGAGTTTGTCAAGCAGCAGAAATATAGGGAGGTAACTAATTCTGTCTATATGCCTTATTTAGAGATGGGTAGCAAGGGATAAATCCCTGCATCTCTGAGGGTTTTTGGGGTTTTTTCCACTTCCTTAATGAGAGACTCGTATGCCTGATATTATGTGGCCAAAAGTTGTGCTTAAACCCCTGGTAAGTGGTGCTGCTATCTGCCTATGTATGTCATAATAATGAGCAGCTCCTCCTTTTGGGCCTGTTCCAAGCTTGGGGCCTATTTCTTGCCTGAGAAGTGCATAGTTTGCAGTTGCCTTTTCAGAAGCCAGATGGAGGTGGATTTGGTGCTGGATCATCACAATGTCAAACCAAAGTGGATGTTTTAGAAAGGTAAAATCAGTGTTTTAATATGAAAATCATGCAGGGGAGGATGTCTGGAGGCCTGACAGTCCATCACCCTCTGTCTCGCCTTCCACCATTTACACTTCTCTCGAGTGGGAGCAGAACTCTTCTTGCACTGATCTGCATCTCTTTTTTTGTCTACTTTGTGACAGACTAAATGACAACACAAGATGTGAGGCAGAGGAGAATTCACCCTTGATTATGCAGCTGCACATGCATAATTTACACAAGCAAGAGCACGTCACTTATCATTTGTGGATGCAATTTTACACATGGTTTTACGTGACTATATGAAAAAACCTGCATGAGTTGCTGTGCAGCTTAACCTCATGCTCCCTCTTATTCATGCATCTGGGTTGGGCTCTGTTCTCTTTGGGTTTTGAACACCTTCCAGATGGACATTTAGGGTGGGTCTTCATTGCACAGTTTCATGCTCCTAACAACCCTACAGCAAAATCTTTGACCTGACCTTGGAGATGCTTTAAGCCTAGGACAGTGAACCCAGCAGGGGTGTAGAAGATGGAGTGGACACTCAGCATCAGTCAGGCTGGATTCCCAGCTACTTTGCAGTAAAGGCAAAAATGAGTTGAGCGCTGGTCTTCTAATGCCCTTCCCACAATTGAAGAAAGACAAGACTGGGAAGGAATCTTGGAGCATCTCCGTAGAAAGAGCTATGGGATAAGTCTCAGATGCATGGGTGAGTGCACAAACCATGAGGACCCATGATGAAATCAGACACAGCTTTTGCTTGACACTTGAGGCAAGTTAACCATGGTGCCAATCATCTGTGCTAAGTACAGTGTGGATATAGCCCCTCGATGGCATGTCTGGCATTTGGCACATGTGCTGCTTTCTCTCTTGCTGAGGGGAGGAAAGAGGCTCTTGCAAAAACCCTGCCTTTTATAATCAAGTGTGACAGTTTGATTTTATGGAGATCTTTCGTGGGGAGGAGAACCAGAGGCAAATATACAGCTTCTAACATGTTTCTGTCTGCCAAACTGTTCTGTAATACCAGCCTCTGTCTTTTGCTTCCCGTGGCTGTCAGATCGTCAGCCCGTTTCAAAGCATCAGAGGTGTGAGACTTAAAAGTAGGTAAGAAAATCAGTTGACCATAGGAGTTATTTGGTGACTTATCTGTGGATAGCAGTAGTCGCTGGACTATTTATTTATTCTGAGCACGTGTTCTTTAGACTCCCAGTAACAGGAGAGGAATAACAGAGGCGATAAGAATTAATCTGTTCATATTGTGTTCTCCTTCTTGAAGTGCACCACAACTCATTGCCTATGAGTTTCTCCCATAT
This sequence comes from Crocodylus porosus, assembly GCF_001723895.1. Taxonomy (NCBI): domain Eukaryota; kingdom Metazoa; phylum Chordata; order Crocodylia; family Crocodylidae; genus Crocodylus; species Crocodylus porosus. The sequence goes on from NW_017728942.1 coordinate 8,576,182, forward strand.
CTTCCACACATCAGGTGACTTGCAACCCCTTTTCTAATCTGTACTTTAATGGCACACGTGCATCTGATTACACATGGCTATTGCTGGGAGTGATAAACCTATGTGCACATTGCAAATGTACTGTATCCTGACTTTTTCCTCCCATGGATTGACTGCGTAACGTTTAGCTTGCTTGCGAACCGCTCTTTCTGTACCCCTCTGCATGTGCAAATAGTAAGGTGAGCTATTGTGGATTGCATTGGTCATGGTGGCTGCCTGCAATTTCTTAATACAAAAATCATGCAGGGGCGGATGTCTGGAGGCCTGACTGTCCATCACCCTCTGTCTTACCTTCCACCATTTACACATCTCTCGAGTGGGAGCAGAACTCTTTTTGCACTGATCTGGATCTCTGTATTTTTTTGTCTACTTTGTGACAGCCTAAATGACAACACAAGATGTGATGCAGAGGAGAATTCACCCTTGATGTGTACTGGGGGTCTGGCTGGGCATGGTGCAGTGCAGGGTAGGAGGCGTTTCGCAGTGTGGGGCTTGGGCTGGGTGGCAGTGCAGAGCAGAGGGCGTGCGGTGGCATGAGGCTACGTGTGGACGGCAGTGCAGGTCTGGAGGCACGTGGTGGCAGTGCAGCAGTGGGGGTGACACTGGCCATGTCCATCAGGGTTCAGGGACTCCAAATTGAGGCAGGCTATACCACCCAACCTCCAGATGAAGTAGTTCATGGGTCAGATGCAGCCCATGGGCTGTATGTTTGTCACCTGTCATAAAGGATAGAAGCTATATTCGTGTTGGAAGCTACATTCAGACCTCTTTTTGGGAGGAAATTGTTAACTGGCTAGTATGCCTCCACAGCTATACACTTACAAGTGTCTCTTTTAGTGATGCAGGTCTTGCCAATCAAATTGCTGATATTTGTTCAAAAGAATAAAATGCAATTTTAAATGCATGTTTACAGTGTATGGAGCCCTAGAGATGCAAACTGAGTGTGTGCACCAGTTTCTTTATACTGCGCCTGGACTACTCCATTTCCTTCTTCATGAAACTAATTGCTCCTATATGCTGGGCTCTGTGCCGTTCATATTTTGAGCTCTTCTAAACTACGACTGAAATCTGAGACTGTCAAAAACTGTTTTTTCAGCACTCTTTATTCTTTGTCTGATAGACCCCTTCAGCAAGCAGGAAGGCAAAAGCTGTCTCCGGCTGAATAAACTAAACAGTAATCCAAACTGCTTACTCGTGTAGCTTTAACGGGGTATCATGAAAGTCATCATGCTGGTGACAGCCGCTCGTATTCAATCATTAGAACAGTAGGCTCCATGTATAAAATATACGTTTCTGAAGTGAAGTGCTGCCAAAAAAAAAGTTTTCAAAAAAACTCATTTTCAAAGAGTTTCTTGGTGTTCAGTCACTTGGGATCCCAGCTACCACAACACAGCGTGAAATGGCAGGCAGTCCCCATGACCAATGCAATCCACAGTAGCTCACCTTCCATTTTTGCATGTGCATGGAGGGGTACAAAAGGGGTTTGAAAGCTCCATATATAAAAAATATACATTTTTCAAAGTGAAGTGCTGCCAAGAAGATAGTCTCCATGGCAATACAGAAGACATCCCCCTACTTCTCTCCTACAAAAATTCACTGACCTCTATGTACTCTGTATTAAACCAGTTCCTGTCCACACTGTGCAAGGGCCATCCTAAGGAATTGGAAAATTAGAGATGGCTTCATTAGAGAGAGAGCTGTGGAGCTGCAAATGGTGGGGATTATTACTCTATTTCCTAGCCATCTAAAGTGGAGAGGTTAGGAATGAGGTGGAAGGTCCAGGGAGGCTGAATTGCTCCAAAATAGTCCTCATTAGGTTGCATTATGAGCCCTTTTTCCTTTTCCTGACACTGCTATAATTTCACTGATCTCAGTGTGGCAGACTGTATGCTGTAAGCAGAGCTGGTTGGGATTTTTTTTCCATTGTAGAGGCTGACACAAGTTTTGACATGGAAGACATTTTGAAGTATTTGTCTATTTGGATTCTTTGAAACAATTAGTTCTTGGCAACTAAAGATTTATTAGTGAAATTCAGGGGTATAGGTTGTAACAGTGTTGTTTTTCAAGACATAGACAGACATGGTTTTTTGGGGAAATCTGAGATCTTTTATTAGACCTACTTAAATAGTTGGAAAAAATTCTTCTTTGCAAGCTTTCAGGCACAAACACCCTTCGGCAGGCTGAGGAAGCTTTCTCAGCCTGACGAAGGGTGTTTATGCCCGAAAGCTTGCAAAAAAGAATTTTAATCAATGACGACATTTCAGAGCTTGGATTTCATAGACATTAAGGCTGGAAGGGACCTTGTGAGATCATGGGGTCCAGCCCCCTGGCCCAAGGGCAATAAGTCAGCTGGGGTCAGAGGACCTCGGCAAGATGAGCATCCAAGTGCATCTTGAATGTGTCCAGACTAGGTGCTTGCACCACTTCTGAGGGGGCACCTATTCTAGACTCTGCATGCTCAGATGGTAAAGAAGTTCATCCTTATGTCCAGTCTAAAACGGTGTGGAGCCCAGAATTGGATGCAGTACTCCAGCTGCAGCCTCACTACAGATCTGCCCATAATGACTGGAAGAGAGGCAGAAAACCCAGATCCTTTGGGCCCCAGTTACAGACCTTTTTTTTTTTTTTTTGGTTCACTGGCAATTTTGAAATGTTGGAAAAAAGTCAGATTGAACCTGAAACATTTTGGAAATGTTTGG
>NW_017728942.1:8578930-8616264 GCF_001723895.1 Crocodylus porosus
GGTCAGGCTAAATGATCTGTTCACATCCCTCCTGACCCTAGCTACTATGAAACCACCCCCACCACTGGTGGGTGGGCAGGGGGTGTACAGCTGGCGCAGGCTCCCAAGGCAAAGGCAGCAGGGCAGAGAGCCCCAAGCCCACAGTGAGCAGCCCACCTCCTCCCCGCACACAAATCTGGTGGGGCATATGCTCCCCATGCCTTCCCCAGGGGGGACATGCAGCAGTGGGAACCATCCCTACCCCCAGCCTGTGCTCCCTGGATGACCCACCTGTGACTCCATCCTGCTCCCTGCCCCAGCCCTGGGGTCCCATTCACTACCCTGGTTGGGCAACACCCCCAACTCCAGCCTCTGCCCCACTCCCTCCCTCACCGTGGGGGGCCTTGATCTGCCCCCTCCCTCCCCCAGGCTCCTTCACCTCCACAAACTTACCTGCAAGGCGGTGCTCTCTATGCTGCCCAGCTGTTCTCCTGCACACAGAGTCCAGGGGCTCCAGTCAGAAGGCATATTTATTGGTACATTTAGCTACACTGGCCAAAAAAGGTTGATAGCCATTGATGTTAATTTTCCTTTTATTGGTGCCAGTCTGATATGGCACCGATATATTGGTGCACCTCTAGTCTCCGTCCTTGTTTGGGCTTCTTTGCATCTTAGATTCTGTCCTGTCAAAGGCCATGGACAGGCTGGGGTAAGCAGTGGTAGAGAAGGGCAATGCTTTCATTTAAAGTTGTTGCAGAAGTTTCCATACAATTCACTCCCAGTACCCATAGATATGGAGTTTGTCAAGCAGCAGAAATATAGGGAGGTAACTAATTCTGTCTATATGCCTTATTTAGAGATGGGTAGCAAGGGATAAATCCCTGCATCTCTGAGGGTTTTTGGGGTTTTTTCCACTTCCTTAATGAGAGACTCGTATGCCTGATATTATGTGGCCAAAAGTTGTGCTTAAACCCCTGGTAAGTGGTGCTGCTATCTGCCTATGTATGTCATAATAATGAGCAGCTCCTCCTTTTGGGCCTGTTCCAAGCTTGGGGCCTATTTCTTGCCTGAGAAGTGCATAGTTTGCAGTTGCCTTTTCAGAAGCCAGATGGAGGTGGATTTGGTGCTGGATCATCACAATGTCAAACCAAAGTGGATGTTTTAGAAAGGTAAAATCAGTGTTTTAATATGAAAATCATGCAGGGGAGGATGTCTGGAGGCCTGACAGTCCATCACCCTCTGTCTCGCCTTCCACCATTTACACTTCTCTCGAGTGGGAGCAGAACTCTTCTTGCACTGATCTGCATCTCTTTTTTTGTCTACTTTGTGACAGACTAAATGACAACACAAGATGTGAGGCAGAGGAGAATTCACCCTTGATTATGCAGCTGCACATGCATAATTTACACAAGCAAGAGCACGTCACTTATCATTTGTGGATGCAATTTTACACATGGTTTTACGTGACTATATGAAAAAACCTGCATGAGTTGCTGTGCAGCTTAACCTCATGCTCCCTCTTATTCATGCATCTGGGTTGGGCTCTGTTCTCTTTGGGTTTTGAACACCTTCCAGATGGACATTTAGGGTGGGTCTTCATTGCACAGTTTCATGCTCCTAACAACCCTACAGCAAAATCTTTGACCTGACCTTGGAGATGCTTTAAGCCTAGGACAGTGAACCCAGCAGGGGTGTAGAAGATGGAGTGGACACTCAGCATCAGTCAGGCTGGATTCCCAGCTACTTTGCAGTAAAGGCAAAAATGAGTTGAGCGCTGGTCTTCTAATGCCCTTCCCACAATTGAAGAAAGACAAGACTGGGAAGGAATCTTGGAGCATCTCCGTAGAAAGAGCTATGGGATAAGTCTCAGATGCATGGGTGAGTGCACAAACCATGAGGACCCATGATGAAATCAGACACAGCTTTTGCTTGACACTTGAGGCAAGTTAACCATGGTGCCAATCATCTGTGCTAAGTACAGTGTGGATATAGCCCCTCGATGGCATGTCTGGCATTTGGCACATGTGCTGCTTTCTCTCTTGCTGAGGGGAGGAAAGAGGCTCTTGCAAAAACCCTGCCTTTTATAATCAAGTGTGACAGTTTGATTTTATGGAGATCTTTCGTGGGGAGGAGAACCAGAGGCAAATATACAGCTTCTAACATGTTTCTGTCTGCCAAACTGTTCTGTAATACCAGCCTCTGTCTTTTGCTTCCCGTGGCTGTCAGATCGTCAGCCCGTTTCAAAGCATCAGAGGTGTGAGACTTAAAAGTAGGTAAGAAAATCAGTTGACCATAGGAGTTATTTGGTGACTTATCTGTGGATAGCAGTAGTCGCTGGACTATTTATTTATTCTGAGCACGTGTTCTTTAGACTCCCAGTAACAGGAGAGGAATAACAGAGGCGATAAGAATTAATCTGTTCATATTGTGTTCTCCTTCTTGAAGTGCACCACAACTCATTGCCTATGAGTTTCTCCCATATCTTCCACACATCAGGTGACTTGCAACCCCTTTTCTAATCTGTACTTTAATGGCACACGTGCATCTGATTACACATGGCTATTGCTGGGAGTGATAAACCTATGTGCACATTGCAAATGTACTGTATCCTGACTTTTTCCTCCCATGGATTGACTGCGTAACGTTTAGCTTGCTTGCGAACCGCTCTTTCTGTACCCCTCTGCATGTGCAAATAGTAAGGTGAGCTATTGTGGATTGCATTGGTCATGGTGGCTGCCTGCAATTTCTTAATACAAAAATCATGCAGGGGCGGATGTCTGGAGGCCTGACTGTCCATCACCCTCTGTCTTACCTTCCACCATTTACACATCTCTCGAGTGGGAGCAGAACTCTTTTTGCACTGATCTGGATCTCTGTATTTTTTTGTCTACTTTGTGACAGCCTAAATGACAACACAAGATGTGATGCAGAGGAGAATTCACCCTTGATGTGTACTGGGGGTCTGGCTGGGCATGGTGCAGTGCAGGGTAGGAGGCGTTTCGCAGTGTGGGGCTTGGGCTGGGTGGCAGTGCAGAGCAGAGGGCGTGCGGTGGCATGAGGCTACGTGTGGACGGCAGTGCAGGTCTGGAGGCACGTGGTGGCAGTGCAGCAGTGGGGGTGACACTGGCCATGTCCATCAGGGTTCAGGGACTCCAAATTGAGGCAGGCTATACCACCCAACCTCCAGATGAAGTAGTTCATGGGTCAGATGCAGCCCATGGGCTGTATGTTTGTCACCTGTCATAAAGGATAGAAGCTATATTCGTGTTGGAAGCTACATTCAGACCTCTTTTTGGGAGGAAATTGTTAACTGGCTAGTATGCCTCCACAGCTATACACTTACAAGTGTCTCTTTTAGTGATGCAGGTCTTGCCAATCAAATTGCTGATATTTGTTCAAAAGAATAAAATGCAATTTTAAATGCATGTTTACAGTGTATGGAGCCCTAGAGATGCAAACTGAGTGTGTGCACCAGTTTCTTTATACTGCGCCTGGACTACTCCATTTCCTTCTTCATGAAACTAATTGCTCCTATATGCTGGGCTCTGTGCCGTTCATATTTTGAGCTCTTCTAAACTACGACTGAAATCTGAGACTGTCAAAAACTGTTTTTTCAGCACTCTTTATTCTTTGTCTGATAGACCCCTTCAGCAAGCAGGAAGGCAAAAGCTGTCTCCGGCTGAATAAACTAAACAGTAATCCAAACTGCTTACTCGTGTAGCTTTAACGGGGTATCATGAAAGTCATCATGCTGGTGACAGCCGCTCGTATTCAATCATTAGAACAGTAGGCTCCATGTATAAAATATACGTTTCTGAAGTGAAGTGCTGCCAAAAAAAAAGTTTTCAAAAAAACTCATTTTCAAAGAGTTTCTTGGTGTTCAGTCACTTGGGATCCCAGCTACCACAACACAGCGTGAAATGGCAGGCAGTCCCCATGACCAATGCAATCCACAGTAGCTCACCTTCCATTTTTGCATGTGCATGGAGGGGTACAAAAGGGGTTTGAAAGCTCCATATATAAAAAATATACATTTTTCAAAGTGAAGTGCTGCCAAGAAGATAGTCTCCATGGCAATACAGAAGACATCCCCCTACTTCTCTCCTACAAAAATTCACTGACCTCTATGTACTCTGTATTAAACCAGTTCCTGTCCACACTGTGCAAGGGCCATCCTAAGGAATTGGAAAATTAGAGATGGCTTCATTAGAGAGAGAGCTGTGGAGCTGCAAATGGTGGGGATTATTACTCTATTTCCTAGCCATCTAAAGTGGAGAGGTTAGGAATGAGGTGGAAGGTCCAGGGAGGCTGAATTGCTCCAAAATAGTCCTCATTAGGTTGCATTATGAGCCCTTTTTCCTTTTCCTGACACTGCTATAATTTCACTGATCTCAGTGTGGCAGACTGTATGCTGTAAGCAGAGCTGGTTGGGATTTTTTTTCCATTGTAGAGGCTGACACAAGTTTTGACATGGAAGACATTTTGAAGTATTTGTCTATTTGGATTCTTTGAAACAATTAGTTCTTGGCAACTAAAGATTTATTAGTGAAATTCAGGGGTATAGGTTGTAACAGTGTTGTTTTTCAAGACATAGACAGACATGGTTTTTTGGGGAAATCTGAGATCTTTTATTAGACCTACTTAAATAGTTGGAAAAAATTCTTCTTTGCAAGCTTTCAGGCACAAACACCCTTCGGCAGGCTGAGGAAGCTTTCTCAGCCTGACGAAGGGTGTTTATGCCCGAAAGCTTGCAAAAAAGAATTTTAATCAATGACGACATTTCAGAGCTTGGATTTCATAGACATTAAGGCTGGAAGGGACCTTGTGAGATCATGGGGTCCAGCCCCCTGGCCCAAGGGCAATAAGTCAGCTGGGGTCAGAGGACCTCGGCAAGATGAGCATCCAAGTGCATCTTGAATGTGTCCAGACTAGGTGCTTGCACCACTTCTGAGGGGGCACCTATTCTAGACTCTGCATGCTCAGATGGTAAAGAAGTTCATCCTTATGTCCAGTCTAAAACGGTGTGGAGCCCAGAATTGGATGCAGTACTCCAGCTGCAGCCTCACTACAGATCTGCCCATAATGACTGGAAGAGAGGCAGAAAACCCAGATCCTTTGGGCCCCAGTTACAGACCTTTTTTTTTTTTTTTTGGTTCACTGGCAATTTTGAAATGTTGGAAAAAAGTCAGATTGAACCTGAAACATTTTGGAAATGTTTGGCAAATGGAAAATTTGGAGGAAAAAAAATGGTTTCGTATCGTGATGGACTTTGTTTCAACAAAACTAAGACGTTTTGTTCCAGTGTGAGTTTTACAGTTCTAATCCTTAAAAAAATAAATGACGAGATTCTTGGAAGGAAAGGCCATTTCCAAAACAAAAATCAAACTGCTTCATTCCAAAAAGGTCAGTGTTAATCCAGCTTCAATTTCTTGGAGTTTTTCTGAAAATGTTTCCAAAAGCAAAAAGCTCCCACGGGTCAGAACGGAGACAAGAACTGACTGCTTTCCTTAATCTTTTTTCTAATGGCGTTTTCTGTCAAGTGTTTATAAAAAATTCACCAGCAGCTCTCGGGTGCAAAGCTAAATGTGCAACCCTTGGACCACATCCGTAGGTGCTGGAAACAGCACTCTGTTGCAACTGGTAGATGTATCCTAAGATATGCCACTTCCATGGCGTTAATCCTGGTTTCCTTTGCTGTAACAACAGGAACAAGTCCTGCTGCTTGAACAATTCCCGTAAGCAAAGCCATTTTCTCTGAAAGCATCACTTCTCTCCTTCTCACCACCCTGAATTTACACCCAGCCTGTGGCTTTGCATTGCCCCAGATATTGAACCTTCAGCAGTAAATCTCCCTCATAAAACCTTCCAGTTGTCTCATTGCCAAGTGAATCTCTTAAGTATATAAGAGAGGAGCGGCCATTCTAGACAGGACTGGGAGTAATCTGATTTCTGCAACATTTTCCCTTCTCCCTGCCAATACCCTCTGGTGTGCTCCTATTCCAATTACTCCTCATGGATAATACAGAATAAATTTAGGGCCACTGCTACTAAAGCCAACATGTCGTCTAGCAGCAGATGATTTTACCTTGCTTTAGAAGATTTGTTCTTCTTCAGAAAGCTCTTTGATTAGAGATTTTGCTTTGAAATGGATGAGATTATGGAACAGCCCTTTAACCTACTGTACCCTGATCAAAAGACTCTGTCAATCTTGGAGGCAGTTTTGGGGGGCCTCTGTGACATGTCTTCTGGATGTGTCTGGGCCCAATTCCTCCTTGCTCTTGCACCTTGGCATCATTTATGCTGCCAAATGATTCTGCAAGGCAGTGCCTTCAAAAGGAATACTTTCCATGAACTGTGTAACCGGTAAAATTCCCTACCACGAGGTGTAATTGAGGTTCAGAGGACTGGGTATTTCATGCTAACAAGCCTAAAAAAGATAAATGCTTGTATTGACATTAGCAAGGTGCTTCGCCTGTGAACAAGTCACTCCCCAGTTGTCTGCTGTTGGATATATCTGTTAGCAAGGTGCATCGGGCAGCATTGAGACCCAGCTGCCCTGCTCTGGCAGCCCAGACGTTTTGAGAGATTCTTGCTCTGTTTTGCTAATATTGTGTAACAGCCGAGTATTGCTTCCGCAGGCAGTATGTCTAAGCTCATGCCACTTTGCTTCTGGAGCTGCACACTGCAGGCATCATATAACATTGTATTTTTATTTTTTATTTTTCAACTGCACCCCACTTTGAGTAGTGGTGGGATAGCTGTGTTGGTTCAGGGATATGAGAAAAGCAAGATTTGTGAAGCAAAGTAATCTTCAGGCTTCAAGCCCTTCTGCTTGAAAGCTTGTCTCTCCCAAATATATGGCTTGAGCCAGTAAAAGATATCACCCCACCTCACAAATCTTTCTTCTATTTTGTTGTTATCCTTCCAGCCCACACTTATGCCACTTGTCTTTGATCCATCTGCTGCATCCTATTTGTCATGCAGCTTGTGCGCTCTGTGTGGTAGGAGACACTGGCCCAGAATTCAGGGTACACATTTAGGACTTAAAAGAGCCTCGTTCAAGTGCCTGTCTTGCCACAGACTTCCTCATGCCCCGAACAAGTTACTTGGCCTCTGGAGCCTCAGTTCCACATCTGTAAAATGGGGATAATACTACCTCCCACGACTGCTGAGTTCGGTGGGGCTAACATCCTATTTATGTGACTGTTATATAAGTTAAAGTTACCACTGGCAAATATCAGGGCTTGGGAGGTGTGTTTCTTTTAGAAGGAGAAATGGTCGGCAACTCGGTGTATTCCTGGGTCCAAGCTTGTTCACAAAGAACATAAAGCCCTGCTTCACTGAGCCTGAAGCGGCCTTAGGGGAGGGCAGACTGGGTGACCCCAAAGTTTTGCAACGAGTTTTTTGGGGAGTGAAGTTGTTCCAAAGAAGTGGCTCTATTTGTGTTTTAACACTTGACTATTTATCTAATTCCCCCCCAAAATATTAAAAAGATCCATGAAAGAACTGTAGGCCATCAACATTAAGCCTCTAAGGGGCCCAAATGACTCTCTTGCCCAGGGCCCCAGCAACCCTAAGGCCACCGCTGCCTGTGCACATTGGGAGTCATGTTGGAGCTCTTCACTTGGAGGTTCAAAAGTTTTCTCTCCACATACCTCTGTCTTTCTGCGCCCTTAGCAACATATTCATGGTTGGTTCTCTTGGTACCCACTCGCTTTTCTTCCTTAACATATACAGCTTGGCGAACAATTCCCTTGACCCAGACATAGCAAACACGTGGCCCATATAGCGTTTCTCTGGCCAAATAACCCATCTCCAGATCTGGACCACAGCGTGTCTTGATGTGGCTTGGAGCTGCTGCGCCAGCATAGCCAGCACCCAGGGGGTTAACGCTGCCCCTGTCCTTACCAGCTTTCTGGTTTCTGGTGCAAATCTGCAGCAGGGCAGTGACCTTATGAGCCACCACCGCTGAAGTTTGACATTCCTGCCTTAACCCATATGGCATAGCTTTTGATCAGACCTTGAACTTGCAAAATAGCTTCAGCTGTTACCAGCTGTCTCATTCCCCAAAGGGGCTTAGTGTGTCCCTTCCACTTAGCCTGAAAGCAGGGTGCGTAGGCCAACAGTATCTATAGACCAGGTTAAAGATGACAAGACCTGCTTCTTTAGCTGTACATGAGCACTTCCCTGCATAACAGCACCTTAGTGTTAACACTGTGCTTAGCAAAGTGGCACCCTGATTCTTGGTTGGGCTTCGCCTGTGATACCATAAAATATCCTTGAACAACGAGGCCTGGAATAGACTGCTTAGGGAAGTTGAGCATCACTGGAGATGTTCAAGGAGAAATTGGGCAGCCACTAGTCATGGGTGCTCTACGCCTATTTTCTACTATGGGCATCTCCCTTGCTTCTGGGCTTTGCTGGTTGCCGCATGGGGCTGGGAAGAATTTCCTCTCCACCCCACTCCTGCTGCTACACGTGTCAGGGTTTTTAAGCCTTCCTCAAAGTCATTGGGTGTAGGTTGCAGCCAAGGCTGGGGATTTTAACCTGGGTGTGCCAGTGCTCCTGCTGGGACTTACACCCAGAGGGTCCTGGCTAGGAGGTCTTGCCCCCGTGCTCAGGGGCAGACCAGTTGTCATATTTGGGGTCAGGTAGGGATTATACCCTGTAGTCAGATTGGTACAGACTTGGGGGTTGGGGAGGAGGTTGCTGTGTAGCAGCGGGGCTTGGCCCTCTTCTCGAGCATATATTAAAAATACTTAGAGCAGCAGGACATTGGCTGCTGTGCTTTCCCTGTGGCAGGTTAGGGGCGTTATGTCTTGTGTCAGGGTTGACTGTAATTTTGGTAAGAGGTTAGACAGTGGATTTGTATAGGATGGTTTGGATAGGGATGATCCTGCCTCAGGCACAGGGTTGGTCTAAGACAGGAGCAGGCAATTATTTTGGGCAGAGGGCCGCTTACTGAGTTTTGGCAAGCCATCAAGGGCCTCATGACTGGCAGCCAGAGGCAGATCAGTGTTAATTTTATAAATTTTTTAGGGGCCACATCCAGCCCCTGGGCCATGTTTTGCCCACTCCTGGTCTAAGATAACCTCTGGAGGGCCCTTCCAGGCCTACTTCTCTTCAATAACAGGACAGCAGTTAGTCTATAGGGCATCCTTTCCTTTTTCATCTCCTTGTGACAAAGGACTTAGCAGAATTCACAGGTATCTGACAGGCCACTTTTGCCATGGCCCTGGACTTGCAACCTCTTGGGTGATCAACCATGTGCCTTAACACCGACACCAACACCACACCAGCCCCCAGTCTATTCAACTGAATAAGTCATCTTAATCTTTATTAGGAAACTCTGTCCTGCTCCTGCTTAAAACTGTTTTGGTAGATCCCTAAGTGTATTAACATGCTTAGATGGTGCCAACTTGACGCTAATGTGATTTCCTTTGCTGTTCTTGATGAGTTTTTGCAAGCCCCCTTATAAAAATGCAAGTCACATGGAGTCTGCAGAAAGCACAGTTTACTGTTGGCATCATTCTATTGATTTTCCCCTGCAAAGACTTAACATTGCACCCTCGTGAAGATGATTTAAACATTTTAATTTACTTGTTTCATTCAGAAAAAGAAATTCACTGGGGGGAAAAAAAGTCTTCCCTCTCCCCTCAGTTTCTTTAACTGTTCAGTCTTGGTTCTCTGATATTGTTCTCGCGCTGATTTTGTCCGGTGATTAAACAGTCTGAAACTGAATTATCCCCCAAGATGTGGCAGTGATCTTTTGTGATGTGCTTGGAATGTAACAAGGCAATCGGGAAGGAAAGCAAAGCAGAGCTTGGGGACTAGACTTGGGGGTGCAAAGAATGGGTGAAAAGTAATGAAATACTATCGAGTCCACAGGTAACAAAGAATGAAGTGCTGAGCTATACTCTCGGGTCTTTTGCACCCATTTAGCAGCACAGGTGTCATAAACCTGCTTTAACCAGACAGCTAACAATTTCCCTCATATACATAGCTGGCACAAAGTCAAAATAGCCTACTCCTTATACTTTGGCATACAGTGAAAGGCAGAGCAGGACGCATGCCTGACTGGGGTACAATGCACACCGACAGTCCGCTGGCAGCATAACATCCTTGAGGCTGCTCTGAGTTACTCTAGGGGGACAAACAGGGTTCTTGGGATCTGGGGATTGGAGAAGGGCTTAAGGACCCACGTCCATCCATGCTGAGGACCCTGGCCTTTTCACTTTTCCCTTTTTTGCCAAAGCAAAGTTAGGGATATGCCTCAGACTGGCAAGACCTGCAGAAAATTGCATGCAGTGAAGACAGAGAAGGCTTTTCTGTTTGTTTGGTTTTTTTTCCTTTCTTCTGGCAGGTTGGTTTTAATCTAAGATAGCAGTCTCTGGAAAAGTCCCCAGATTTTGAGCTGGATTAGCGGGAGTGCGTGCAGTGAGGCAGGCACCACGGCAGGCACAGTGTGTGAATCTCTGCCGAGCGTGCTCCTTCAGTCAGATATTTATGCTCCAGCACTAGGGGAAAAAGCTCTCGTGCCTCTGCGCTGTCCACTGAAGTAACCTACAATATTGCAAGCCTCTGAGCCACAACTTTTCAAAACACCTGACTGAGTGTTTTCCTCTCTCTCTCACATGAGAAATTACCAATCTCTTAGACCTTTTCCTGGCCAGAGATCCACAATAAGCAATGTCCTGTCTCACCCAAGTGACAGATTCAAGGGACTTTTAATGCTAGAACTGGGAGATGGAAACAGAAATCTCATTTCAAGTGAGACTCGGGCCATGCCCCTTACTAGTGGGACAGGACAATTCCCACATTTCAGCAGACGTGGGGCTCTGCATTCATGACTCTGTTGATTTACATCCCCATTAACCCCTTCAGTTTTTCTCCCTTCTGAGCCTCTCCCTGCTCCCCCTAACCCTAATGGGAGCAGTGGGTGAGGTGCTCAGAGCTGAGCCCCTGATTCTTTTACTATAGCTTGATTTATTTATTTTTTCCTCCCCCAAGGCTACTAGCATAACTTCATTTTTTTTTCCAGAGGGGGTAAGTGGAAGCACAGGTGTTTTACATGGCTAAAATCTAGTCATGACCCTTTGGTTGTTTTTTGGGGTTTTTTTCCCCACCAAAACTTCAGTGACTGGAAGAAGGTACTAGAGAGCCAGGGGCAGGCTCCACCTTGTGCCACTTTCTCCCTTCAAGGACTTCTGTTTGCCATAAGAATAGTCTTCCTGTTGCTGGAACTTGTAGCATTTGCATGTTCTTTTATTGCAATAATCAAATGCTTCAGCTTCAATTTGACATGTAATTGCCCAAAGCCATTTATTGCTTCATATACTCAGAGGCCAAGAACACTTTCCATTAGTTCCATACCTAAAACATCCAAAAAAATTCACCTGCAGTTTAATGTGGATTTTTTTAACCAAAGTAGAAAGACTGACTGTTGCTATAAAAGTTACACAGTGAGCTGTGAGTGGCAAAAGTCCAGAAATGAACCATTCTGGTTTTTTTTAAAAACACAGACTAAATAAAATGCACATTCCTGTGTTCCTTCCAGCAATGCAGACTGGTCCTCCAAAGAGCTATGAGCATCTCAGAAATGTGGAAACATCCTTATTGAGTCCCGTTAAAGCAGTTAGCTAATTTTGCTTCTACAATCAGTTGTAAGCAGGCACAAGTGAGAGGAGCCCCAGCCAGTTGCTTCCCCTGCAAATTGGATAGGCCTTTAAAAGCTGCATAGCCCACTAGTAGTAACTCTTACTTTAGAAGTTATCATTGGGGGTGGGGGAAGTGTGGTCTATAATCCTACATATCCATACTTTGTGTCACATTTAATGTGAGCAACAGTCCCTACCAAAAGGTAGTTTGCAAAGATTAACAATGCTGTTGCATTAGTCCTATGCAGTATGGTTGGCGCGTGCGGTGCTTACAGACAAGTACAGCAATGGGTTCCCTGCCCCAAAGGCCAAGGCCAGTGTTGCAGGGACTTTGGAGGCTCCCCTAGTACAAAGGGCTGCTCTTCATGCCCAGCAGGGCTCATGAGGATCCACACATCACTGCAAAGCTAGCATTACCTCCTCAACATGCCCTGTCCTTCCCTCCCATTCCCCGCCAGACACAGGGCACTTCCTTCTGCAGCTGGGGTTATGTTATGAATGCTAATGCTGCCAGCCAGTGAAGCAAGCTATAGTAGACAGTGATGATTGCTATAAATCCAAGTTAGCCCCAGCATTTCAGAAGCAGAGAAGTGACGTTTGCATCTCTCCCACACCTTGGCAAGCACTTCTTAACGTAGAAAGTGCTGTTGAAATGTTTGAGATACAGCTGTGATGCAGAAAAGCTGGCCAGAAAGCCCCAACACTAATGCTTCTATCCCTACCACCAGTGATAAATTTAATGGGAAGCTTAGAAGGTAAACTCTGCTAATCACTGAATATGCCATCCATGCGGGTTATTTATTTTAATTATGCCCATTTCCCTTTTAAAGAAGCGGTGGGGAAAATTAATCTCACCAAGTTTGTAATGTGTGCAGCAGGAGGAACCAGGGGGTAGTCTGCAGAAGGGAAGAGAGAGCAGCGTGCATGTAGCACTCGGCCAGCCCTATGCAGAAGTGCACCAAGGACTTGGAGCTCTCACAGGCTCTGTCATCGAGGACCGAAGGAGCTGGTCTCAAATTTGGGGCAGCTGCAGACTGCTGTTTAAGCACTTTTGGCATTAGGAACTTAGGCACTTTAGGGTAGGAGGGGGAGGAAATTAAGGCACTGAGCATATGTTACCAATGTTGATGTTTCTTTACCTTTTACCTGTTCCTCCCTTTGGCCCATTGACTTGTCACCCTAACCCTTTGATTTTCTGTCTCAAAGTGGGAACTCTCCCTTCCTGCTTGTGCCAGTTTCTGGGCCTGCAGGGTTGGCACGTTATTTTTGTGCCCTGCAATTATTTGGACTTAATTTCACGTGCACATTTAAAGAGTAAACTAATTTGTCAGGTGTAATCCTGTGAGCCCAGCACCTCGTTATAGTTCTCCAGTGCCTGATTAAGGGTGTTTGTGCCTAAAAGCTTGCAATTAAAGACATTTTTTTGCAAAAAATCTAGTTGGTCTAATAAAAGATAATTGCCTGTACTGCACATTCTGATTCCTTCCATCATTTGAAGAAAGTTATACTCAAGGGATTGATTGTCTTGCAGTAGCCCTAGAAGCCACAGCCATAAATTAGGTCCATGTTGTGCTAGATGCGCTATGAACAGGTGCTTCATATCCCAGAGAGCTTATAGTATCTGAAAACCAGCTCTGTGTGTTTCCTAAAATATTCAGCGATGACACACAGCACTGCTGCCTGTCCAGTGATCTCAAAGCATGAAGATGCTTGAGCATCATCTCTGTTGGGAAGCAGGGGCTAAGTAAAGCTAAATAAGTTGGTCTCAGTAGGAGTACTGGCAGAGGCTTGGGCAAAATCCAGGCCTTCTGATCTACATGGATAACTGTCACTTGTTATGTGTGCTGAAGTTAACATGGTAAAATTAGGGACATCTTCAAAAGGTGCTTGATCTGTTGGATACTGCCTGATAACATCCCACTGCAAAGCAGCTTGCCTCTCCTTTGCTAGCTTAAAAGCATGCAGCTAGTTTCAGGTATCTTTTTGCAAAAGAGGCTGTAGCCCTTATGACTTATAGAAGTAGAAAGGAGAGCTGTTTTGATGCTAAGTGATATCATAGAGCATTAGGCAGCTATTATATCCATTTTCCTTTAAATTCTTTGATTTTTTTTTTTTTTTTAATGGCAGACCTGAACTATTAAGCCTTTCATCTAGCAAGCTCTTGATGCAATGGATGGCACATGATATTTTCTACCTGGTGTTCCATTACAAGCTTGTTTTCTCCAAAATTAATCAAAGATGCTCCCCTCATAACCAAGCATAAAATATTCAAACAAAGAAATGCCTCTAATAGCAGTTTCACTTAGAATCAGAGCCAGTTCATTACAAAAAAAAATGAACAAACATTAAATAAAAGCAGTAAATAAATAAAGCAGCATGATTTTAAAAGTCCCCATCAAGCCTTAGCTAGCTTTTCCTAAGCCATAATATCAGCTGATCCTTCCAACAACCAGATGAGTAACATGGTGTGAGAGCCCCTGCTCTGTTAAAAGGAGCTGCCTTTCCAGGGTCTTGGTACTTCTTGCCTGTGAATTAACTTTTATTTAAGACTTCATTTCCCAGACTGCCCTCGGGTCCAATCGGGTAGAGGTGCCCTCTTTAAGTTTTGCCTCTCCAGGTGGGCTGGTGTCCTGAATAGAAGGGAGATGTTTTTTTTTAGAGGTGTTTCTGTGATCTACCAAGTATTGCAGTAGGTTTTGAGGCTATTGTAGCAATGGCTCCTTCAAGCTCTTGTAAGCCCCTTATTTCAGGCTGAGTCTATCACTAGGTTAGCCAGAGAAGAGCTACTTTTCAACAGGCCAAATGAGCATAGTTCAGTTTCTCTATTAGGGACATTAAAGCTGTGAAATAGAAAAATGGCTTGGAAGCCCACAAGGAAAAAGAAGAAAAAGAGATGCTAGAAACCCAAGAGAGCAGGGGCTGTATCTGGATTACTGACTCCCATCTCAGGCTGGGCCTAGCAAGTGAGACTTTTCAGTCTGCGGTCTTTTCTGAGTTTCTCTCTAAAAAAATAAAAATAAAGTTAAGTCTGAAGTCTCTTTCCCTCTCCAGCAAAGATGCATTTTGCAAAGAAATAAAAATCACAAGCAATATTGGCCTAGCAAATTATGCTTTCCTTCCTTACCCATGCACATGGCAGAGGGGCTTCTTGGTTACCCCTATCACACTGAAGAGACTGTAGATACAACAGAAAGAAAACTAAGTTTGTACCCAGATTATTTTAAAACAAAAAGGTTGCCCATCCTCCCAGCATACTGAGCAACTTGAGAGTCCTATTAATTGACATTCAAGATAACATCACCTACTGCTTGCCTACCTGCCATGAATTAATTACTGCCTGTGAAGCTATTCTAGTAAATGCCTTTAATATCTGACCCTTACTTAGCAGAGGTCACATCTCATCATTCATGTACTGCAGGCTAGTTTGATGTACTTATGGGTTCTGCTTCCTGGGTTTTTTCTCCCCCCCTGCAGAAATAAAAAACTTCTGTTTCATGATCACTAAAGTACTTAAGTGGGGAAAATGAAAAACACAGTAGTTTTTCAGGAGGGGAAAAAAAGCAACCCAAAAACACTGGTAATTTGTCAGAGAGAAGCAGGTAAATAAGGATTAAGCAGAAGGGCAAATTATACTTTTGTTCTAGGTAATGATGTGAGAAAATTCCATACTTGAAAAACCAAAATGGCTCCTTATTAAAGCAATTATTTACAGGGAGGCTGCAATTGTGACTTTATTCTGCCAGCCAGGTGCACACAGACTGACTTTCTGGTGCCTCCTTCAGACTTTGCTTTCCTGTAACCTGTTCTTCCTCTAAGTTTCATTCAACTTGCTGTAATGATAAGGATTTGTAAGTACGTGAACAGTGTGGACTGACACCGAGGAGAGGGAAAAATCTTCCAGGGAGGTGACTCTAATTAGCAGCAAAGGAGCAACCCGGTAGATTCACTAGAAACTAGGAATTTCAAATGAAGCCGCTTAATAGAAGGATGTATACTGCCCTCTCAAAGGAACTGGAGGAAGCCACATTGGTTAAGAGATTTAAAACTGAGCTGGACAAAGCCCTAAGGAATATTTTCTTGAGAGCAATGCTTACCAGGCGATGGTTTAAATGACCTAGCAGGCTTTTCCAGTCTCTAAATTCTATCTCTTTATTGTTACTACATGTTGCTGGACCCGTCTTGCCAACAGAGTTTTGCTCTGCTGTTTGCTCTGCCTGTGGATTTGCAGTACAAGTGACAAATAGGGTTGCCAACCCTCCCAGGTCGGCCAGGAGTCTACCAGAATCGGCACTGATCTCCCCGTGACTATTGAAAGCAATCCAGGTTGATACTGTGAATGGGTTGAACAATACAATTAATGACGTTACGTCATGTTGGGGGGGAAAAAAAGTCTCCCGGAATAGCTTCAGTCAGCCGTCGTGACAAACAGCTGTATCTTTTGCAGTTTAAGTTCCCTTGGTTTTTCAGTATAGGACTGCACTGCAGGAGACCTCTTTCTAAATGCTCCATATGGGCTGTTTCTATGGTCTTGGAGAACAGCTCACTGTATTGATCTGGCTCCTGGCTGTTATGCTGGTTTCAGTATTATGTGTGAAGCTGGTGCCAGAATTGAGACACACATCCCGCTTTATGGTTTCAATAAGGACATTTCCTAGGTTAATATTATTTTTACAATGCCTTTTCCTCTTCTGTCCCTCGGAGACTGTTCCACAGTCCAGTGCATCTCATTAACAGGTAGTTGTCCCCAAGAACAGCCTAAATTCACCCTCTTTAAATTTCTCCCGACATTGATTTCTCTCTTATTTAGCTATATAGTTGTACTCTGTATGTTCCTCACCCCCAATGTAAAGGCCCTGGTCCTTCAATAGGCACAGATATCTACCCAAAAAGCTCATTACAGAATTAGGGCATCATTATCTACTATGAAGATGAATGCAAAGGCTCTCACTGACCTCAGTGGGCTTTGGATGAGAAGACCCCTTGCTCGTGCTTGCTTCAGGACTGTGCAGCCGTTCTGTCTCTTTGCCATTGCTCCTTTTCCTGACGCTGGTACTCTCTTCTGACACTGGTGTCCCATCTCTGAAGATGTAGTAACATTCAAGGCCTTGGAGGTCATCTTCCTAGTGTAGCATGAAACAAGTGATGTAGAGGCTGGGTGCGTTCTGAATGGCTTGCTTTATGGACAAACACTATTAATTTAATGTATTTACAGACATTACACACACTAAAGGTCCTGAACTGAGGCAGTCAGAACTCATGCAAGGAAAGCTCTTCTAGGAGTCTGTCAACACCTAATTCTTGGGGAACCACCCTGTCTCACAAGCTGAGCCCCAAAACAGCTCTCAGAGCAGAGGGCAAGTATTCCAGCTGCTAGCACAGCACCTTGTCTTCCCAGGGCTTGCACACTAGCTTGCTTGTGCAAAAGTTGCTTGCATACTAGCAAGGACTGGGAGACCACATAAAAATAGGTCACATTTCCACAGAAAGGAATCCTTTTGGAGTTCACTGCTTTCTCTTCTCTGAACTCCCACCCTCTAGTCTCCCCCCCATGCCCCAGAGATGACTGTCTTGTAGTGAGGACACATACAGCGTTTGCCAAGGACACTATTAAGACTTGCATTATTATTAATTTGCATTATAATAGAGTGGATAGGCTTGAATCGTTGGCCCAGCATGCAGACACTACCAGCACAAGCAAACATATTGTGCTTGTCACAAGAAGATGTGACTTAGCCCATGGGGCTGTGTGTCGTTAGGATATTATTATAATAATTAAAATCCATCCTATTGCGGGAAATTTGCCAACAAAATAAGCTCTGCTGTCCTGTTAAGGCAGCTGTGATGCAGAAGTGCAAGTTGATTAAACAATGTGCCAATAATTTGTTCTGTTGCATGGTGTGCTCAATGCTTGGGGATGCAGATGGAGAGAAGATTTTGTTTGCCTTTTGTGTTGAGTGAACTTCAGCAAAATTAGTATCGACAAACACCAAGCAGTAATGTTTGTTAAATGAATTTCCCTGCAGGGATATTGGTGGGTTTGACCGTGTTGTCACAGAGCACCTTTACGTTCTACAAAAGTTAGCCTAAGATAAGCGATTTCTTTGAAAACTGATTTTTTAATGTATCAAGTCACAAAGAATATATTGCCAGCAGTGCTTGGGAAAGCGTAGCAATTATTTGGGGAGCAAGCGAAGAGATGGAGCTGAAAATAGATGTCACTCTGTGCATCCCATAACTGAAAAATCTGTCCACAGTGAAGGCTGTAAAGGGAAAAACGCAGTTTTCAGTTTAATAAAAATGACATTTGGTTGCCATTTAAAAAAAGCACTTGCCAGGAATTATGCTGAAGGGATCCCCATTTTTTCCTGAATTTACAACACTGTATACCTGCTCTACCCTCAAGTTATACATGGACATGTTTCCTCTTTGTAAAGGCCACAGGGCCAGCCCTTCATCAAACCATAGCATAAATAAAAAGCCTAGAAGCTGTTCCTTCCAGCTTTCTGGTATCACACAACTCTTTTATTTAAAGTTTTGCATTTAGACTTGTTCAAGGTGAGCAAAACAAGGTGGTCCAGAGCCACCTTATCAATTGCACAGCCAAAGCTCTCTAATAAAATAAACCAGAGATCACATCAGGCTGCCTTTTACTAGTGCTGTTTAGACATACTTGAAATGCTTCGTATCAAAACGAATTAATGATGTGACCTCTTTTTCCCCTTTTGGCTGAAGGAAGAAAGTCACTGAACTTCTCCCCCTTTTTCAAGCAGAGGAGTTGTGGGTTTAGCAAAGATTTGAAATTTTTTTTTGTATTTTTAAACTCAACAAATGGCCTGCCAGGACTCATTTCTGTTGGTAATTGGTCTTCTCCACAAGGCTTGGATACTGATTTATGTCTGGATTGAGCTTCTCCAAAATTTGGGAGTGTTTGGTTGTGTCAGGCTGACTTACATGCCATGCAGGGGAGTGGGAATGGCGACTGTGCCAAGGACTGTTTGGTATCCCGTTGGGCAGTCGGTCTGTCCTTGCAGCCTGGGAGGTCCAGCAAGGGAGAGCTGAGCTTTGCTGTGCTTCTCATCACTCGAGGAAGGAGCATTGGAGGACTTCATAATTTGTTCCTCTCTGCCTCGCATGCAAGTTGTATGTTTTGCTCAAGTCAACAGGCAACAGATAATAAATCGGGACCGTCAAAACCAGAAACAGGAGACCGTCTCTCTTGTAAGCTAAAGTAGCATCACCCAATACTCTGGCCCGCGGGCTGGATGAGTGGTGGTATGAGGTCAGTCTGCAAGCTGGGCCCCGCATGGGGTCTGTCTGTGTGATTGATCATGCATGCCTTGATCCGGCCACGTGCTGACCCAATGCTGCATGCCCACATACAGACACATACTGGTCCAATATAGCATTCAGGGCCCCGTTATCCAGCCCACAGCACCCTTCACAGGGCTGGAAACTTAGCAGCAGGGAAACGGCAATGCTGTCCACTGCCAAATTTCCATGTCCTTGGGGAGAGGACATGGCACTGTAGGCTAGATCTGGTCTGTGGGCCAGGGTTGAGCACCCCTGAGCTAAAGGAATGACTGTCTTAGTTGATGATAGCTAAGAGATGGGTCGGTGTCGACCTGCAAAGATGTGGGCAGTAGAGTCCCACAAGGCTCGGTCCTTGGACTGGTGCCATTCACCGTCTTCATCAGTGACTTGGATGAGGGTGTGGAAAGCACTCCGTCCACGTTCGCAGATGATACCAAATGATGGGGTAAAGTTAACACACCAGAGGGTAAAGAACAAATGCAGGTGGATCTGGACAGGTTGGAAAAGTGGGCAGACCAGAATAGGATGCAGTTCAATAAGGACAAGTGCAAGGTGTTGCACCTGGGGAGAAGGACTCAACAGCGCGCTTACAGGCGGGGGGAGGACCTTCTCAGCAGCATGGCAGCAAAAAGGGATCTTGGAGTCGCTGTTAACTGCAAGATGAACATGTGTTGTCAATGTGACGAAGTGATCAGTAAAGCTAACCACACTTTATCATGCATTAGCAGATGCATGACAAACCGGTGCAAGGAGGTGATCCTCCCCCTCTATGCGGCACTGGTCAGGCCACGGTTGGAGTACTGCGTCCAGTTTTGGGCACTGCACTTCGAAGGGTGTGGACAAACTCGAGAGGGTCCAGAGGAGGACCATTCATATGGTTAGGGGCCTGCAGATCAGGCCCTACGAGGAGAGATTGAGGGCCCGGATCTCTTCGGCCTCTGCAGGAGAAGGCCGAGAGGTGATTTTGCGGCTGCCTACAAATTCATCGGGGAGACAGCAAGGAATAGGAGATGCTGTGTTCACCAGGGCAGCCCTTGGAGTAACTAAGAACAACGGCCACAAACTGACGGTCAAGCAGATTTAGGTTGGACATCAGGAAGAACTTCGTTACGGTAAGGGTTTCCAAAATCTGGAATGGGCTTTCAAGGGAATTGGTGTTCTCCCCTACCTTGGGGGCCTTTAAGAGGAGGCTGGACATGTACCTGGATGGGGTCATCTGACCCCAGCGCTCTTTCCTGCCCAGGGCAGGGGGTTGGACTCAGTGACCAACTGAGGTCCCTTCTGACCCAGACATCTAGGACAATATGACAACAGTCAGCTTTTATCCACTGAGCAGACTAATCACAGCAGGTACAGCCTGACTATATTAGCTGAGGATTTGGTGTGGTTGAGATTTGTGTCCGATTCTGAGTTCCCCGCAGTCCAGGAACAGGCGTCTCTCCAACGCTCATTAAATCATATTCTTTGCACGTATCCAGCAGGAATTTCACAGATTCAACATTGTGCTGGGATTCAGGTTGTGCCTACGCTTATTTTAAAACGTGCCTAGAAGTCCTATGCTTTTTGACGAGGATACGTAGCCCCGAGCAGAGTCTGGGAGAGGCGAAGTGGGGAACGATTGGTCTCAGCCAGGCTATTTTTGTATTGCTGTAGTGCTGGTTGCTTCAAACATTAGTTATTCCTGCTTTATATCAATGTAAGCAAGAGGAGACACAGTCAAGTCCAAAAGGTTGGGGAGAAAGCAATGATGTTTAACTATTCTGCTAGCGCCTTATCTATTAATGTAATTACACAGGACTTGAAAAATGTTAGACTGCAGTAGAACATCATCCCTTTTCCACAGCCTTCTTATTTCCATTTAATTAAAACATTATTGTTTCATCTATTTTAGTTTGAATTTTAGAGAGAGTCTGAGAGGGAGCTTGAAGTTCTTTAATGCCTTAGTGGACTAGGAAATAGCAGCAGAATAGGAATTTACAGTATCTACTTGTGTAAAGAATAAACATTAATCAAACTGTCAACACAGAGTTGTGATTTCTTTGGCTCTGTGCATCTTCGATGTGGAACTGCAGAATAAGTGGGGGGAGATTGCTCTAGCTTGCTGGCATTTTAGCCATTCGTTCAGCTCATTTCCACCGGAGAAAGGGTGGAATAACCTTGCTGGTTGCAGCAGTCTTCTACCTGCACTTGACCCGAGTTGAGGACTTGGGGGTGGGGGGAACCCCACGAAATCTAAACAGAAGTGGGTTTTGTGTGTTTTGGCTGTGTTTGTAAAGCACGAAATGGCATCCATTAACCTTTTCTTGCTATCATTCTTCGTGTTGTCATTACCCAATGTCTGTGGCTTCTGCCCAAAGGAAACAAGGGGAACGGAACGGCAAATGTTCATATCAAAAGCAAGAAGCCATAAATGATGCCAAGCATCTGGGAGCCCTGAATCTTGTCTAAATGCAAATTAGAGAGTGAATAAGGTAGGTTGCATGGAGAAACCCCAACTCATTAAAGGGCATGTGAGGCAGAGAGCAGGACAAATTATGCAGTCACCCAGTGCTCCCTTCCTCTGTGCTGGGAAGCAGGGCAAAGCTCAGCTCTCCCTCGCTGGACCTTTTCCCCAAAAGCAGCAGGCTGCAAGGGGACATGCAGACCGATTGCCCTAGAGATGCCAAACAGCCTTGGGCACCGTCGCTGTTCCCACTCCCCTGCATGGCATGTAAGTCTGCCTGACACGGGTTTTGGTTCCCTGATGCATCGGTGCAGAGGAGGATGAGAAATCCCTGGCTACATAAAGTGAGAGGTGCCAAAGAAAGCACAGTGCTGCCACCCTGGAAACGGGTAGCTGGAGTCGGATCATTTTAGATGTCTCCCTGCTGCTCACCCAGGTGTTTCTGTAGCCTTAGAAGCAAGTGTGCTTTTTATAAGGTATTTTTAGCAAGTTTAAGTTTCCAGAAGGTCAAAGAAAAGCAAAGCTTCAGCAGCTGGAGGAACTGTCATTCTACCTCCAGTCTAGCAGGAGTAACACATTGACTTATTTATGAGTGAAGTCGGCTTCTTTCTTTCTTGTCTGTAACATGCTCTCTTTTAACACTTGCAGGAACATAACTCATACTGTCAACAAGACCATTTCTTTAATTAGTACTCAAATGTGATTTGGGGGATGGGAATCATCTCTAGACATTTTAATCCTTTGTGCTACTAGCAGAATTTAAAACAATTGCATTGTGTGACCAGATGCACCTCAATTACTTACTCTGACAACACAAGAGAGGAGGACATTTATTTTTAAGAGTATTAAAATCACCGGTGAAGCTATCAGATCCAAGCGAGGATTAACCCTCCACACTGTAGGCTTGCATTGGGGCACCAAAGCCAAGCTTTCTCCTCTTCGGTTGGAAACCAGATTTTAATCCCTGTGCATGCAGAGGATGAAGAATATCCCACCAAAACCTGGCAGTTCACAGTTAATATTCTTTGAGTTTTATCTGAGCTGTGCAAACAGACATTGCTTCAAGG
This sequence comes from Crocodylus porosus, assembly GCF_001723895.1. Taxonomy (NCBI): domain Eukaryota; kingdom Metazoa; phylum Chordata; order Crocodylia; family Crocodylidae; genus Crocodylus; species Crocodylus porosus. The sequence continues at coordinate 8,601,388 of NW_017728942.1, forward strand.
AGTCTGGGTGTGCAGCAAGCATCAAGCAATTTAATAAATCTTGCAAGACAACATCCAAATATTTTGTGCCCAGTAGGAGAAGTTTAATCCATTAGCTAGACACTGTCGGTGTCAAGAATGACTAATCTCAACGCAGTTGATACCTGGAAGATGAAGATATTTGAAGCCCCCTACGGAGAGTATCCATCAAAAATGGCAATGGTTGCTCTGTCAGCTTGAAGGGGAGGTTAAAATCTCTTACTGGGCTTACTGCTTGTTTACATCACTTCCAAACATCGCAGGGCTATCGGGAAAAATCAGGAAAAAAAGAAATGCTGTGAATTGATTGTGCCACTCTACAGCTTGTGAAGTGGCAGTTTCCCGTCTGTATTTTCTATTGCTGTCGGGGTTTATCTGAGTCATGCTTTTATGCACGCACCTGCATCGGAGGTGCTTTCAGTGTGTTTGGAGAGAGATGAGGCTATGAAGTTAAGGAAGTATAGTGAATTGGGTGCTGCATAAGAACCTAAAAAGACAGCTAGAAAACCAGTGGGTCAGTCTTTCCCTTAGTATGCTCTCCCTAGTTTGGTATCATTTGCAGCTCCAAGCTCAGAGCCTTCGTGAATGAAAAAGCAGTTCACACCTTGCCTTGACTTGCAGAGTCACGCTAGGAGAGGAGATGAGATCTCTCAGGCTGGCCGAAAACTGTTCGTTTAAATATTCCCCTTGTGATGAACCCTCCGTGAGCCCTCGTATGCAGTGGGGTGCAGGGTGGAGTGGGGGCGGCTATTCCCGACTGCAGGTTCTCCAGAGCGCTCTTGGAATCCAAAGGTTATTCTAGCTTTGAAGCCTTGACGGATTTGGGCTTTTGTTTTCTCTGCTTGGAAAAAAGGAGCCGGCTCTTTTCTGAATCGAGCATCTCTACTCCTCTGTTGGCCAGAGAGTGTCGCGGTTGGAGGATGCAGATCGGTGCCTCGTGGGCTTCCCTGCAACTCTTGCCTGGCATCTGCCGAAGAGGTGGGTGGATTGCTTGTAACTCCTGGTGGGAGAGTAGCCATTAGAGGTCAATGGAGCGCCAAAGAAATACCAATAAATTAATCATCACTTACGTGCATGCGTACTGCAGCTATGCTGATAACTCTGGTCAGTGTGAGGGCCACTGAGGCTGATAGGAGAGACAGGAAATCTGTTGGAAATTTAGGCTTGCAAGTCAGGGAGGATATTTTTCCTCCACGAAAAGTTAACTGACCACTAACTGGGTCACAGGCAGATTCGAGAGGCTGACTGCATTTGGCCTGGGTCCTCTGAAGTCAGTTTACATGTCCACTGAATCGCCAGTTCACACCAGCTGGCCCCATATACTAAGACAGAGGTTCCCAACCACCAGGCCGCAGCTCGAATGGGTTGGCTGCCAGGTTGTGGCCATCGAGCTCCCTGCCCCGGCTTGGACCCCTGTCTGTCCACCCACATGAGCGGCTTCCACCGCCAGCAGTCATGTGCAGGGTTAAAGCTGGGTGGCGAGGCAGCCGGCTCCATGTGCCCCATCCACTTGCACCGCCACGGCTGCGTCCGGTGAGGTGCTGCCTGCGCAGCAGGCCCCCCCAGCCCTGCCTGCAGCTGGAAGTGGGGGGACGCAGGCGGGTAAATGCCTGGGGCAGAGGGTGGGGAAGAGGCCCCACTGCTTGCTCCTAGGGAAGGCAGCAGAGCCCCTTCTCCCCCGCCACCGCCTGCGCAGCCCCCTTCCCTGCAGGGTCCCCCAGTGCCCCAACCCGATCCACTCCTTGCAACGCCCCCCCAACATAAAAATTAAATCGAAATATGTAAATTAAATTTAGATATGTAAATTAGGTTGTTTCTATACCCAGTCTGCCAAATTTCTTTGTGTGAGTTTGCCGGTCCGCAGTATAAAAAAGGTTAGGAGCCACTGTGCTAGGAGACCTTCCCAAGTATCACCTCTTGAATCCTCCTGGCATTTCCGAGGGGCAGCTCTATGTTGCTCCCTCCCCATTTTACAGACAAAGAAGCTAGCAAAGAGGTGAAGTGACTTATTGGGAGTCAGTGGCAGGACACAGCATCTCCTTGCTCCTAGAACTGTGCACGCTAAGTAAGACCCTGCTGCTTCAATTCATTAATTGATTAAGTGGTCACAACAGTGTTTTCTTATTCTTTGCAATAGTTTTATTTGGAACCCTTCACTGTGTAATTACTTTTGATAAAAGAGGCCATTTCATATGCTTGGAAAGCCAATGTCAGGAGTGCCACCTGCCAGAAATAATCAGTGCTCTCTCTATTCCTACCCAGATCCTGTAAAGAAAATACATCTTTCCACCTGTCTTTCCACCCTCTTTTATCTTCTTTGCTTCTCTGCAGAGTTGCAGTAACTCTGCAATAAGCCAATACTTAAATGAAGATCTTCCTTGCTGCTTATTGGCAGGAGGATGGGGCAAAGCACCTGCTGTTTGATTAACTCCCTGTATCTCTCATTGTATGGTCCAGTGCACTCATTTTAGACAGAGACTGGATTTCTCAGCTTGAATTATTTTGTGAGTGACAAAGTCTGCAGACCCCAGCAGCAATTTTCTGCCTTTAGTATTTGAACTGATTTCTTTTTAGGTGAGGCTGGACAAGGCCTAGGAGAGGACCATGAAATGGGGCTGCTCAGAGGAATAGAGTCTGTACAACTGACTGTGCAATGGTTCTGGCTCTCCCTTTCCAGATAGCTTATTTGAACAATATTTTATTTCACAGATGGGGTGTTTCATCCCAGCCCAATTCATTCTCCATCAGCATAAGTTTGTTAAAAATGCCAGCTGATTTTCCCAGTGCTAAGGACAGCTGTAGATCAGGAGAGGGTGCGGTTTGGGAGAGCGTGGTTGCTTTGAGAGTGGTAAATGAGAGTGCATGGGAAATTCAGACCCACTGAAGTTGGTGGAAGTTTGTCGTGGACTTCACCAGCACTGCAAATATTGCATGGCTGCCAGTGCCGGTGTTTCAGCAGGGATCCCAGTGATTCCTGGGATCCCAGTGATTCTGATTTTTAAAAAATTCCCAATTTTTGGATTAAAAAAAGTTTCCCACAATCTGCATTTTTCCATGATCAAACTGAAACACCACCATATCTAGATTCCTAGATATATCTAGATAGCTATAGGTATATATCTATATAGATCTATTTAGTGTTATGGGTTGTTCTTGGTGTTTCTTTGAGCCATTCTGGGAGGGGATTCAAATCTTCCAGGACAATCACAGCTGTTCATTGAAGAAAAGAAATGTCCTCCCTTCTCTCCCTTTCAGGAGGGGCTTGAAGGAAGAGAAGGAGACCTGGGGAAGGGATTGGGGAATGAATGGAGATAAGCTTGCAAAAACGTTGAAATATAATGTGGTTATTTAGACAGCTCAGGCAGTGCATTTGGAAATAGGAGTGAAACAAAAGGAGGAAAGAGGAGGACACAGAAGCTGTCACGAAAGTCTGATGGGAAGTGAAAGCGAAGCCAAGAAGTTTAAATTGGATTGGAGAAGGTGCCGCTGTATCAGCTGCTTATTTTCATGTGCACTAAATTCAGCCAGACTTGATTACACTCCCCGAATAAGTTATAAATTATAAAGTTGGTTTTATAGTGTGTAAGTGGAAGTGTAACAAATTACCAGGAAATGCTGAAATACTGTTGTACCATAACGCTGCCTCTCAAAATATCAGGGAAATCTGCATGGTAACGTGAATGTCCCTCGTGTTAGTGCTTAGGTCTTAATTTCATTAACTTTCATTAGCCAATGACAACTCCAAAGTTTATGACGGACCAAGCTCCTCAGAGTCCCTCCCAAGGGCAGGTTGTATTTCTTCCTCTTTTGTTTCACTTCAAATGCAATTTCTTTCTTCTAATATCATATTTTTAGTCTTCATTATGGCCAAGATCAGCTGTCACTATGGATGTACTTCTGGAAACTAGGACTCTGTATTGCATCTCAAGCTGAATGACCTGAAACGAAGGGTCCTAAAATCACTAATCAGGCTGGTAAATCTTGGTCTAAATTTTGATTGATATTGAGGTCTATATATATCTACTGTATTTTAATAGCCATGAAAGAGGCCTCAGAGCAAGGTGAGGACAGAGTGCTAGCTGCTTGGTAGAGTGTCTCATGGAAGGAAAACCTTTAGACTTGAAAGGGTTGTAAGTACTCGTTCATAAAGTTTTTTGATGTTCAACTGCTACTTCAAACGAAGTACCTTTTGATGATTGAAGTACATTTTGAATTTGGATTTTGGAATATGATATTTTTATGTGAGGCCCTGCTTCTGTTAGGAAGCAAACCGAAAAAAAGTCAGATTACTTTATGTATATGCTAGATTTTAAGGTGATATCAAACCAAACTAAATGGAAGACTAATATTAAAGGCTAGTACAGAGCTGGCTCATCAGCACTATGGCTGGGATTTCAATTAAGAACAGGTTATGACTGAGATCCCTGAGGCTTATATGCAAGAGTTTCTAGTTAAGCCATGCTTTCAAAGTGGCCAGTGGTTTATCAGTACAATTCCTCTAATGAAAAATGCCACTTCTTTTTGTTAAACACTTGGTTGTCATGATTGCTTCTCAGGCTGTCATTCTGCAGGAATCAGCTGTCATCTCCCTCAATTATACTTCTGTAGATGTTCCTGCTTAATCCTAATTCACTGGCAGAGAAGAGCTTTGTGTTGGGGCAGAGCAGCATCCTTCTCAACCTTTAGTGCTATCTGTCACAAGAAGCTAGCATGCTTTCTCCTGGACCCATGTCTGAAGAGAAGTTGATGCTTGCTGCGGTTATAATACTCCCTTGGTGGCAGTCACAAATAAGCGGGAGCAGCTGTCACTTTGTGCCTTAGAGCCAAAGCCAGTCCCTGAATCTGACCTTTTACTGTCTTAAGAGAAATCCCAAATGTAGAGAGTAGGTGCACGTCATCCAGAAGTGAAGACATCCTTAGAAGACCCCTTCCCTTCTCCTCTCTGGGTAAGGTCATCTACTCACAACTACAGCTCCCATCTCTATGCTGATGGTTCACCTCTCTCTCTGCCCAGAGCTCTCTTCTGCCCAAATTCAGTTCTGGCCTTGTGTCTCTGGCAGCTCCTCCTGGATGCCTAGCCAGCACCTGATGCTTAATATGGCTAAAACAGAGCTCTTCTCCCAAGCCCTTTTTGCAGTATCCTTCCCTAGTTGCTTTGGTCAACATCCTCATCCTGCCTGTCACTGCTGTCCGTAACTTGTTGGCTGCCCATGTGCTATGAGTATCACCTGTCAAGCTGACTTCTATTGTCTCATCCTTTCTTTGTGCTCCTTTGTCTGCTGGATTGTAAACTTTTGGGGATGGGGACTACCAATGAGATCATGGACCGTGATTACAGCTCCTAGATGTTATAGTAGTAGAAGTAGTAATGATAAAATGACCAAAAATTAAAGAAGTCCGAGGGCTGAGAATTGAGATACCAACACAGCTAAGTACCGAAATCCACGGAGCATTGTCCATGAAAATGGTTGGTAAGTCTCTGTAAGCCAATTCACGCTTAGTAAACATTGTTCTTCCCTTCCTGTTTTGGCTAGCAGCATTTCTATGAGAGCTGCGTGAATAGTGGGCATCGTGGTTTTTGGCCAACCTGAGAAACTGGGGGGGCGGGGGGGAGCTTTTTTTTTCTTTTTATCATTGAAGCAAAAGTTGACCCAAGACATTTCATTTACAAACCAGAGACTTCAGTTTGATCTGAAATGAAATGGTTGCTTTCTTTGTAAGTTTTTTAACCGTTTGATCATGTGTCATATTTATGTCAATTTTGAAATGAAACGCCTCTTTTCAAAATGCCCGGATCATAGGTAACATATAAGGTGGAATTGGGGGAGGAGGGGTACATGCCCCCCCAAGAGCACTGGTGCCTCCTCTGACAGCAAGCTCTCCGGCTGGTAGGGGGGCATGGAGAGCACTAGTGCCCCCCCAAAATTAGCTATGTTGATGGCACACTCAGCGACCAGTCACTGGGGGGACCCCCATTGCCCGGTCGCCAGCTGGTTACTGGGGGACCCCCCCATCATGCCCCATTGGTGCCCCCCCAGACTTGGGAGCCACCAATCGCCCATGGCCCAGATGCAGCCACTCGAATTGCTGCTCCTTTGACGAACAAACCAGGGACTGAAGCTTGGGTTTCCAGAGTGTGACCTGGCAGCAGCCTGAACTAGAAAGCCAGGCTCTGTAGCAGTGACTTGGAACCAACTCTCAAATTTAAAAGACCTGCATATTATACCATCACCAACCGTGACGGAGATGTAAACAGAATTCAGGATCCAGGTGGCACAAGATTTCTCTTTGTAACTTATTATGTCACGTAGGACCTCTTCATTTTCTAATCTATACTTAGAGCCAGGGATTATTGTCGGCTGTTCTTCCCTTTTAATTCCTGCAGTGGAGTATGTAAACAATTCCGCTTTTACCCCTCGTGACTGTGAGGCAGAGACCAGTTTTCTCCTTTTAAGTTCACTAATTCAGGTTGGTGAAGACTAAAACGAATCTACGTGCATATATTTCATATGCTTGTTTCACCGGATCACGTTACCCAGACCAGGACAGTTTCATTACAATCAGCCTAGCAGGCAAGGGAATCAAGTTCTTCCTTTGCCAACCTGTTTTTACCTACGTGTGTACTAATAAAGTAAAAAGGGTTCAAAATATCAGTTACAAGTTAGCAGTAAATCATTTACAGTCTTTACATCAACGTATCATTTACGAGTTAGCAGTAAACCAGTCAGTGCTCTTTGCAGTTCAAAATGGCAGTCTGTGTCTGCCGTGTTTCTCCAGTGCTGAAGAGAAATTATTCTCACCTCTGCTCACTGTTCGGGTGAGACAGATCCAGGAGGGGTAGATGTTTCACTGGTTTGTCCTTGCAGAACCCCTTGTTTGCAAGGAGTGCAATTCAGATGCGCTCAGGACTCGTAGTAGAGGTGATATCTTTTACTAGACCAAGAAGATTTTTGCAAAAAAAATTCTTTAATTGCAAGCTTATGGGCACAAGCACCCTTCATCAGGCATTGGAGAAAAGATTGTAAAAGTTCTCCTGGGTAGAAATGAAAGTTCATATTTCCTAGGATTTCACAGAGGGGTCAGCAGATGGAAAACTCCTCTGGGCTGGCAGTTCATAGCTCAGTGAAATCAGATGAAATCTTTCCATTGACTTCAGTGGATTTTTTTTGAACAGCCCCCTCTTTTTGTTCTTACATGGGAAGGGAATGTAGCTACCAACATGACTGCATCCATAGGCATTGGTCATCTCCCTCTTTTCCCTGCACCTTTCCTGATTTACAAATGAGTGGCAAGATAGAGCAGGGCTTCTGAGAACTTTCTGATGGGCTAAAAAGCTATGCCCTGCCTTTGAAAAGTTTCTATGCATTTAGGATTGAGGTTATTACTTGCTTGGTGTGTGTTTTTGCAGACCTGAAATAAAAATGCATTTCTTCACGCAAGAGGAGAAATGTTCTGAATATGAGTTTTGAAAATCATATAGGAAAACTGTTGCAGAGCCCTGGGCAGGCACTGATCGGAGGGATTTGCATGAATTGTACAAGCGTATGACAGGATGGGGGTTATTAGTAGTCACCAACTTGCATTCTTCAGTATGAGACGGAGTACAGTCCTTGCTGTAAATTGTGGACCGGGTGAGTAAAATGGGCATTGCCGCCTGCCCCATTTGATGTGTTGTCAGAGTTAGAAGTGGGAAAGAGCAAAGAAGAAGAGAGATGCTTTCACATGAGATGTAAAAGAAACAGAATTTGAGGAGACATTTGGAGCCTTTATTTGTGAGGCTGGAGCTGGGCAAGAAGAAACAGGAGTGACTGGAGAGAAAACCCATGAGGTCAGGAATAGGCAGGGAGGTTGGTGTGTGTTCTTGCCCCAATTTCTCTAGCTGTAAAATGGGAATAATAACCTTTACGCTCACTCCTCTCATTCATAAAGCTTGCTTCCTGGAAAAGCACACACCAACTGCAGATGCTTCCTCAGCCTGACAAAGGATATTTCTACCCGAAAGCTTGCTAAGAAGAATTTTTCCAACTATTTGAGTTGGTCTATTAAAAAGATCACATTTACCCAAAGAACCTTGCCTGCCCATGCCCTTTGACCAACACAGCTACAACCTACACCCTGGAGAGAGAGGACACTTTGGGAGGTGGCTTGTGATGTGGGGATGCGTGGCTCGTGGCGATCAAGGACTTGCACACTGCCTGCTAACAATGGCCCAGTCAGAAGTTGTGCATTGAATTCCTGTCTCAAGCCCGATGAAGCCATGGCTTCCGAGCCTGTAATTCAATGCAAGAGGAAGGAGTGACTCATTTCTATGCAATTTCCACCACTGTTATCTCACAGACACCCCCACACCTTCTCCACTGCTGTAGATCAGAGGAAAGGGATCATGAGACCACCAGCTGCTCACAAGTCATTGCGGTTCTTCACGCAGTGAAGGCCCTTCTTCCCTCCTCAGTGTGTCGCGTGGTAGTGACAGGCTGACCGAAATCCCATTTCTCTCTCAAACGGTTGCAGCCGCAGCCAAATAACTTATAATGCCACTATTTAAATGTCCATTGGGCTTCTGAATCAACATCATCCTGAAATTAGTAGAGCCAGCTAACATTTCTCACAGCCACTGCGGAGCTATTCAGAAACTCGTGGAAATTAATATTGGACCGGATTCTAGCAACGCTTTGTAAAATTGTCCTTTTAAAGGTGCTTTTTAGGTCCTTTTCATTGGCCAATTTAGTGTCTACATTATAAGAATACGGCACTTGGACATTCAGTGATCAAAAGTCAATAAGGCATATTTCATCCTCATTGTGAGTTTTCTTTTTGCTGTTATATGAGACGGTGTTCTTTAATAATTACAGCAAGATGCTATTGGAGTCTGGGCTCCTAAAAATCAATTCAGAGCTAGTTGGAATAGTTCCTTGAGACTGAAATTATCCCCTTCCTCTCCTCAAAAAAAACAGGATATAATTCTTTTGGAAACTTTTGTAAAAAGTCTTTGATCAGTTCTAGTTTACCTGCTTCTCTTTGCCTCAATTTCTCTAGCTGTAAAATGGGAACCTTCACTCTCACTCCTCTCGCTCATAAAGCTTGTGAAACCTTTGGCAATTTTTGTCCAGAAAGTGCTGAAAATATTCCTCCTACTGTCTTCATTCCAGTGCTGCAAACTTTATGCTTCCTCCATGAAAATTGATTCCCGTGTGTAAACACCAAAAGCTAATAAGACTTCTCTACATTTGAAGGATTAAAATTAAACTGCTGCAATTACCGAAGTATTTTCCATTAGGTGGAATGATGTATGAGAACTTGTCAGTTGTGAAAGGCACTCATATGTTTTACTGAATCAAAAAATAATCAAGGAATGGAAAGGGATTGTAGTTTTAGGTGAGAAGACTACCAGCCTGCCTTTGCGGTGTGCTTTCCTCCCACATCTGTAGGAGCAGCTGATTAGCTAAACGGAGTCAAAAACCATCTGAAAGTTGGGAATGAGCACCTTTATAGCAGTTTGGCGTCCATGCAAATCAATTCTCACTATGTTTTCTAAAAGGCCATTTATCCCTCTGGCTCTTCATGTCATTGAATAATAGACGATAGGGATGGAAAGGAGTTTGAGAGGCCATCTAGTCCAGTGGGGACACACATTAGCTCTGAACCCTCTCCAAGTCCCCTTCCCCTTCCCAGTCTTCCCTGTGCTCCCTGCCCATCCTGCTGCTCTGCTTTCTGCTCCCAACCCTATCTGCTGGGGTGTGTTATGCACAGAATCTATTTGTGCCACACGTGCCACAGGTTGACTACCCCCGATCCCAGCTCTCCAGTTGTCCCAAGGCAAGATAAACAGTAACTAAACTATTCTTACCGTGGGATCATAGCAGTGAGCATGAAGAGCTGAAGTTAAAGGAAATCGAATGCTGCCTTGTCAAACTATCTTGAACCCTGCGGGCACATCTTCCTGAGACACTAACTGCATAGTAGCCTAATAACACTGCACGGTAGTGTGTCTCCGCACGGACAGTGCTAATACGCCACTGGACAGAATTATTAGCAGAGATCCTGGTTTTCTCTGTTTGCAAACTGCAAAAGGGAACAGGACCATCAAGCATGCCTGTTTGTACTCAAATTCACTTTAAAATTGCAATAACTAGCTATGGAGAGATTTCTCCTGCGTTCATTTGCACTGTGCCTACTGTCTCTTGCCTCGCAGGGAAGCTATTCCCTTTTAAGTCTCCAGTATGCGTTGGGGCTTTTCCTGTTTTTACTGCATTCCTTATGTGTGCATCTATCTGTACGAGGCCTAATTGCCAGCTGTTGTGAACAGGCTACGTTCCGCTAATATCCCTCATTTTTTGCTTGTGAGGGAGGTGACATTTCCTGCATTTTGCATTAGACCCAAAGCTCAAATGAATGCAAATGCTCGGTGTGAAATTCTGATCCCTGCAGTTTCCTCTCCCCAAAGGCAGCTTGGATGCTCATCTTGAAATACAGCTCTGAATTGCAAAAGTGTCCCTGATATCAGATCGTGTTTGGCCCAAATCACAAGATAAAGTCTCAGTGCCACTGAAGTTGAGGGAAACTTTTCTGTTGACTTAATTGGGTCTGAGATTTCAGGTAGAAATCTGCCTGAATCCCAAGTCCTAAATCTGTGGGATCACTGACTGGGGGCCATTGGAGAGGTAGTGCTGATCAGTTGTCTTCTGGGTTGTGATACAAATGACTCCTCTTCTGTCTGCTGAAGTAAATGAAATAATAATGTTTTGGGGATGCAGTGGCATCACACTATCTGTCTCTTGTGTTAGTTTAAAGCACCGCTGGTTCCCAGGAACAGCATTATCTCCTGAGGCTTACAAATCATTCCTCAGTAGTCAGGGCAGGAGCGGCTGCCACAAGTCATTTATTAGCCTCTTTTACAATTGACACATCTTTTATAAGTAAAAAGTACAATAGACTTTCTCCCCCCACCACCTTCTTGGCTGGAGGGGGGTTGAAAGGGGGAGAGAGAGAAAATCCAGAGAAATGAATTGCCTTTGAAAGGAGTAAGAGAAAATGAAATTTGAGAGAGTCATCAGTCAGGGAAATGAGGAGGAGAATGTTTCATTAGAAAACTAATTTGCACTTTATTGAGACAGATGCATTCAAAGGTTTTTTTGCCTGGCAAACTCCTCTCAGGTTTCTGTGATAGAATTTGAACTGGTTTTTCCCCACGTTCAGCTGCACCGGCTGAATTTGCTCTCCCTTCGTGTCCAGTAAAGTGGCCTGAGGTCTTTAAAAACCCTGAAGTAGAACGAAATCGCCTTAAAAGTGTTTTTTCTAGGAAAACTTTTCGTCACCAAAATGATGCAGATTAGACCAGACACACATGATCATCTGAGCACGCTTACAGAAATACAGTCCTGAATTATTCATAGCAATGATGATGGCTGCTATTTAGTTACTTGAGATAGTTACCAATTTACCAATTAGATTTAATCAGTGACACATGGGAGAGCAACGTTTAGATTGATACCTTTACACTGTGTGCAAATCTTGGGAGCTCATGAAATGTCAATACATTAATAACCCTGGTGCCTTCCCCAAGTCTCAGGAGCAAATAATCCTTAATTTACTCTTTGTGTGGTGTGTATGGCACTAACCTCCTTTCGTACCCACCACCCCTGCCCGTTTCCTGTGGGATTGTGCCATCACGTGGGATGACTGCACAAAAATCATAAGTCTAGAAGCAGTCATTAGAGTATCTGGCCTGACTTCCTGTATACCACAGTCATTAACTTTTCAGTTTCCTTCCTGTCAAGCCCAGTAACTTGTGTTTGACTTGATAGTTTTTAGCCTTGAAATGAAGATGTCCAGAGATGGAAAATCTCTCCCTCCCCTTGGCTACTTGTTCCGATGTTTAATCATTCTCACAGCTAAAAAATGGTGCCTTCTTTCTAATTTAAACGTGTCTGGCTTCACCTGCACTTCCTGGCACCAGTGTATAAACAGCTGAAAACTTTTCTCTCTTCACATAACTCGAGACATCAGCTCAGATGGCCGATAACACGCTGGATTGGCATTTGCTTCCTGTGATGTTGTTAGTTTGACGTGCTCCTGGCTGCTCCAGCTGGGATTAGCCTCACAAACCGCGGCCACCCCCATTACAGGCTCCTCTCCCCCTGGCACGCAGACCAGGGACCCACAAAAAAGACAACTTTCATCTTCGCTCCAGTCATGCAGCAAATGACACCATCCACACCAGTCGCATCAGGTCTGGGCTGACAGATGTTTTTAAGACACGTTTGTAAATCCTGCATACCTGTGGTTTCCTAATTTCCAACAAGTTGTCGGCCGTATTAGCCAAGATGTGTTTGGCACCCACCAAAACTGTGTAGTGCCGACCAAACCTCTCCTGTTTGTTTGTCTCAGCCCGATGATGAAAAATAGAAATGGGCAATCCACAATATAACCTGCTACTGTGGTTCTCCCATTGGTTGGTATCAGCTGCAGGTTGATTTGCTCCTGTAGTTCACAGTGTGGTAGGCACTGAATTTCCCTCATTTCAACCAGTAATGGACATGCCAAATGCTAAAATTACAACAGCCATCTCCAGTAACTTCCAATTAAAGCAATCCTTTTGCAAACGGGCTTGCAGGAAGGGATCAGAAGGAAGCATTCCCCATCAGATTTTTGGTATGCAAATTGATAAAGAGCAGCAATGAATTTATACAAGTTAGGGGCTGGAAGGGACCTCAGAGGCTATCAGATCCAGCCCCCTTCTCAAGGCAGAAAAGACTGTTGAGTCCAGATGACCCCAGTGAGGCATGCGTCCAGTCATCTTTTGAAGATCCCCAGGGAAAGTGATGGTACCACTGGGGGGCCGGGGGGAGTCTATTCCAGACTCTGGACACCTGAACCATAAAGAAGTTTTTCCTAGGCTAGGTACAGACAATCAAAAATCCTGAGGCTGAATCAATTCAGTCTTTGCGGATTAGTCTAAACTGCACAGATTACATTGAAACACAAGTGAACAGAGATTCACCCTTTTGATTCAGGAAATGCAGCCACATGCCTGCAGTGGCTAAGGCCAGAAGCTGGGGGGCACTAGAGCACGGCTCTCTAGCTGTGAGTTCACTTGCTCTTCTTGCTGCCCCCGAGGTCTCTTGGATTTGCAGCCCACAATTACAGCAGCAGGACTCTGCAGGGTTGCGCATCACTTTTTCCTGTTTTCAGGTGCCTCTGGGATTTGTAGTCCACAGTTGCAGCCAGCAGTAAGTTTGAGCAGGGGGAAGAGGTGTTTAACCCCTCTCCCTGGCTCCAGACCCCAAGTGGGGTTTTCCAGGGGGGCAGCTCCCCCCCATAGACTGGGCTGCATCCCTAGCTGGGCTTATCTACCGCCACCCCTTGTCAGCCAGCTCTCACCACTCCAGCTAGGGAGCAGAGGGGCAGGGCCAGCCCTGCTCTCTGGAGCAGACCGCACAGCCCCAGGGTTGGAAAGCACACTGGGATGCTGGGGGACTCTGTTTTAACTTGAACCAGGAAGGGGTCTGGAACAGAAGTTTCATAAACCAGTTTGACCCAAATCAGTTAAGTCTGATTACTACATTCAACCAGATTTATCTTAAGCCAGTTTTAGCCATTTTGAAACTGGTTTCTGTGCACTGAGCTTCTATTGTGCTACAGGTTTAAACCCGTTTCAACAAAAACAATAAACAAAAACCACCTTCTTTTTTCATTTGCATGCCCTGAAGCTAGCTATTAGTTGGAGAAAATAAATTTCAAAGGGGGCGGGGGCGGAAATTAAGAAAATAAATTGTTGAATCTTAACCATGAATATTTATGACAGTATTGGACTTGCAAATCCAAAGTAATTTAAGTGTCAAAAACAGTGTAAAATCTTTCCTTTAGAGATAAGTCAGAGAAAATTAATCTTGATTACAAGTCATAACACTGGGAAATTAGCATCTTTGGTCTTCAGAAAATTCCTCAGAATTATGACACATATGTACTATCTCCCTTTAAGGCAAATTTAAGAGGATGACAGTTAATTTCAATGAAAACAATAAATGACCTCCCAATATACCAGCAAGATAATTCTCTAGGAAATCCTGGTTGTGTGCTTACATGTTTGATTTTTCCAGGCCCTTTTTTCTCCAGCAAAAATTCTTGACTGTGATATTTCAGATGAAATGGTTCATACCTGGGTCAGAAGCTGATCTATAGGAATCTGTTGTTCTAGAGATAAACTTGCTTAATTTGCACAGCACTGACAGCTACAGATAAGCATGAGTTTCAGTGCTCAGCTCCTGATTATAATATTGCCAAAGGAGATGGAAATTTGGGATCAGAGTGACTGTTTTGATTCAGATTAAAAGTTCATTTGGGAAAAGTAAGCAGTATTTTCTTTGCCAAGGATCCATTTCTGTACCACAGAACTCAATCAAATTTTTTCCATTGCTTTCAATCAAATACAGGCCATGTCCTATTGATAAGTAGAAGTCTACTTCAATTGCAGAAAAACTAAACAATTTTTGCGGGTTGGTCATGGCATAAGTAGCAAATTCTGTGGATATTTCCCGGATGTGCTCTGGTGGCCCCACCCCTCGGCACTGATTGGTGGGGACGAGGGATGAAGGGACAGTCACCATCTTGTGCACTGCCCTTGATGCTGCCCTGCCAGCTGGCACCTTCCTCCCAACCCCTGGATGGGCTGTGAAGCTGGGCTGCTGTGGCAGCAAGAGCCACTGGCTCCCACTGGGGAGCCAGCATTTTATTTTTATTAAGCTTTTTTTTAAGTTGATTTTTGTGGACAGTCCTGGGTTGCATGCTTTCCTCTACATCCGTGGAATTGCGAATTGAGTACTGACCCTTACTGATCAGACCAAAGATCCACTTCTCCAG
>NW_017728942.1:8616679-8619842 GCF_001723895.1 Crocodylus porosus
ACATGAGTTGCAAAATACTGGCCACATCCATTAACTGACAGTCATAATAATAATTGGTTTTATTCCTCAGCCATGATTCCATGAAATGTGTGCGTATTTTATATATATATATAAAAATATACACACACAGAGATATCTATATCTATCTATATCTATAAATATATATATCTATAGATATATAACATACACACACATTTCATGGAATCATGGCTGAGAAATAAAACCAATTATTATTATTATGATTGTCAGTTAATGGATGTGGCCAGTATTTTGCAGCTGATGTATACTTTGCCTTGGGTTTTCCTAAATGATCATGCCTCCTCTTCACAGCATAGGATTCCAGTACTGTATTTTCCTTCTCCTGCTATTTTGCCCACCTGCTAAGACTTCAGATCTGTCACTCTGTAAGCTATGTGAGACTCCCTGGGAACTGATCCATTAGGTGCAGTGGGTTTGAACTAGTTAATATTGCCTCATTCTCATCGTGAGAAGCAGAAATAGTCTCCCGTCAGCAGGCTTGGCTGTCTACTCTGTATTCTTCTTAGCACAGGCTAAGTTTTAAGTTTGCTCTGAGACACAAGTATGTGCATGTACATGTGCACAAACGTACTTGCTCATGCACACTCTCTCTCTCACCCTATGGCATTGTTCCAGGTTAGTTAGCAAAGGCTTCTAGTCAGAGGGCTATACTCTTTTCAGGTTGATTTCTGGTGTTTCTTGGTCATTACTTCATTCAGAGGGCAAAGACTCAAAGGAAGAGAGAGCTCCACAACTTGAAGGTATTAATCCCTCCAAGATCTCTCAAGATCCTAGGCTTTCATATGTAATTATAGATGGCCAACAGGGGACATTTAAAAAAAATAAAGAAGCTAGCCTGAGAGTTGTGCACACTTCCATGGCTTATTACCTCTATTGCACATACAGATCCAGTGATTATTTTTTTGCATGAAAATGATACTCGGATACCAATGGCTAAGCCTGTAAGGCAATAGATGCAGCAGCTTTAGATGATACCTGAGCTAGCTTCATTCTCACTTGTTTGGATGCTAACAGCAATGACTGCTATACGAGCTCGCCTGGGACCCTGGGTGCTTGCAGTCATGGTAACTGCTCACTCAGATGTCATTGCACAAGTCTTCTCTAAAAAAATAAAATAGCCATAAGTGTCTCAAACAATTGTGCTTTCACTCTTTCCTTTCTGCTGGTGTCAGAACCATTTGTACTTCACTCTCACAGCACGAGAAATAAAATGCAAGACACATTAACATGACAGTGAGTGCTTCTGCCTCCATTGCAGACCTGTTTCCACTTTTCGCCTTAGTTTCAAATCTGGAGTACCCTTTCTCTCACAGTAAAGGTACTTCATTTGCTAGCAGAAAAGGATGAGATGGATAAGTGCACTAATACACAAATAGCTTTTACTGGCTGCCAAATTCATTCAGATTTATGCAAATATAAGTGGGCTTTGAAGTGGGTTTTGAAAGATGAAATGATTTTCTAGGATCAATGGAAAATGCTTTGCAGTAGGATGACTGCGTTATTAAGTTCATAATTATGTTTTGCAGTTCATCCCAAGAAAGATAATACAAAAATACATGCGGAACAAAACTGTCCTAATTATTTGGTGTAATGAGCACATGATGCAGATGGAGATAGGAGGAGATATTGCACTGGACAAATCGTTTTGTGATCACCTCCGGTTACACACAGGGATCCCACTCTGGGCAACGGGGAGGGATTGAGAAGGATGTACAAAACTTCTTGCTCTATAAAAATGTGCAGTGGCTAGGAAGAGCATCGCCAAGGAAGTGGGTTGAATGGGGGTTGTGATGCAGAGTGGATGAATTGATTACAGACTAATGAAGGAGCTAGGCAGGGAAAGGCAACCAGCTGGATGCTCTCTCAGCCTGGCAACTAGTAACTTAAAGTCAGGAAAAGGAAGGGTTTATTTATTTGTATCACATTAGTAGCTATGAGCCCCCATCCTGGACCAGCCACCACAGAGCAGAGAGAGGTCACTGCCCGAAAAGGTTTACAATCTAAGTGTGAGACCAGAGACAAGAGTGGGACTAGACACACAGAAGTGGGAGCCCAAGGAAACACCAAGTAATGAAGAACCTACTACTGGCAGTGGTAGAAGTTTGTGAGGGCAAATGCTGAAAAATTAACCATTTTCTGGCAACAGTCCGGTTGAAATTACATTCTCTCTTCCTAGTATCCAAGATCTCTTCTCCCCACATGCCCAAGCTTTATAAACGTCCCAGTATCTAAAGAACCTGTAGGATATTTCCCAGAGATTTCCTAATCCTGTCAGCTATATTTGTCTCGGAGGTATCACACTGAAGGTGATATTCTGCCATCTGGAATATAGGATGTCACAGTTTGCAAAAGTCATAGACAAACCTTTATCGAAGGGAGAGCCAAGCTGGCAAAACATCTAGACTTGTGCAAAATGATGCAAGTCCCTTTTCCCTTCAGAGGCAAAAGATGCTTTGGACCAACCATCTAGCCAAGTCCCTTACTCGTGTGCAATGAGAGCAACAGGGATATGTGGCAGTGCTGCAGTCTGGAGGACTAGCGTTGACCGTTCTGACCCTACACGGTGTGTGATGGGGACGGGGTTTCTCTGGACGCCGGTCATTTTCCCACGAGATCAGCCCCAGAACCAAGTACAGGAACTGGGATGTGTCCCCATGTCCCTGCAGCTTCATGCTATCAGAAATGTGGGAGACCTGCCCCTCACATCAGCAGGAGAGATGGAGGAATGACATGCCATGTAATGTCTGTGCCCTCACTGACAGAAGTCAGCCAGCAAAGACAGAGTCCCCAGTAATTTCCCTTCCAGCTAGGAGTGATAAAGAATACCATTTTCACAATTCACACTGTCCTATTGCACAGGAGAAAGTGTAATAGCTGAAGCCTTATAGTTTGCATGCAGTTAAAGAAGGAGTGTCAAGTCCTCTTTCATATTACACCCTGAACTGACCCCTTGCCTTCAATGGCATTTTTTAAAATGTGAATAAGATGAGTAGGATTTAGCCTAAATAAGAGAGGTCTGACTGCACGCTCCTCCTTCAAAGCCATACCATTGCACAGAAAGCTGGTGCAGCGTTCTGGAAGATTACACAGAAATCCCTTGTTCAGGGGTATTTCCATGATCAAA
>NW_017728942.1:8619942-8671685 GCF_001723895.1 Crocodylus porosus
ATAATATAACATATATATATATATATATATATATATATAGTTATATTATTATTATATAACTCATTATAGTACAGTATATTCATATAGATGCATATGTGTACACACACATGCACATGCGTGCACACACACACATATATAATGTTCTTCATGATTTGTCCTTGACAAAGCTGTTCCAGGATAATGAAGATAGAGTCAGAATTGACCTTTCTCAAGCTCCCACCTGTCAAACTTCTTCCTGGTAGCTCATCCTCCCAGCGAGACGGCTAGCAGTAGCCAGGTCTGTCAAAGAGTCACTGGGAAAGGTCTCAGTTCAGTCCAGTTGTACCAGGACACGGCAAGACAAACCAGTTGAGAACAGCTGGAACTTGCTCAGTAAACTGAGCAAAACTCTGGGCATCAGCTGTCAAGTTCATAGCCCCATCAAGACTGTTTCAGTTTTAATTGCTGCCTTAATCAAAGTTTATTACCATTAACCAAAGACCCTGGTGCTTTTAAAATTCAAACTATTTGTCAACTACTAATTATTTTAAGCAGGCATGGTGCTAATACCAGCTGTATTAATAGGACTTTTAATCATAGGCAAACCAATTCAAGTAGCTTCAGAATGCTTGATCCTGGATCCAGATCAACAGATATATCAGCCAGGGCATGCTGCCATTCAGTCTCACCTGTTTCTCATTGTATTGCTTGGCACAGACTTCAGGGGAGTGATTTTTTTAGCATGATCACAGTGCACATGAGATGAGAACTGTTGGTTATCAACAGGCCAATTCCTAACCCCTCTCCACTTTCTTAATTAACTCTCCTCTGGGTCTCTCCCTGCAATTAAATTCCTTTTCAGCACCTTTGGGTCACATTTGGTGCTGAAGAGGCCACACACTAGCTGCAATTATTCTGCCAGTATGGGTGGACTAAAGATAAATGAGAGAAATCCCGGGCTGTAGACCCACAGCCCTTGTCTGAGCAGGTTCTGCCCATGCACTGATCCTTGCTCCCCTGCACCACAGCCTCTCTGGGAAGGCAGCAGGCTTCAGACTTCAGAAGAATGACTTATACCTCTGGAGGCTATTCTTAGGCTGCCGACACACTCTGTCAGGTTCCTGTTTTATATCTGCTCAGGTTTTCTTTGCATGCACGGGAGTTAGAAATACCGTGTTTAAGGAATCCCGAGGATCCCATCTCATCATGAGACTCCCCGGACCAAGGAATGGGCTCTGGTGCTGTTCGTCCCTTAATCTGGTCCTGAAGTCGACAAGCGAATGAAATCGGTGATGCAATTTATGTCCTTAGGCCGAGGCCATGGTGTTACTATCTGCTCGGTGTAAAGGGTGGCCCATGCCAGTGAAAAATGACTTCCTACCCCCCTGAAACTACTGAACCCATGTAGCTGCCCTTTTCTGCTCCAGAAAGCAGAGGGGACCCAGAGAAATCAACCCCCACTTCAGATTTCACTGCTTCCTAGCCTGACACAGGCCACGGTCAATCTTGCATCCACTCGCACACGTGGTTTTTTGCACACAACCATGACGCTTTTGCTTTGCAACAGTGCATACGCTGGCGAAAGTCTTCTTATACTCACAGGGTCCTGTTAAAATATTCTAATGGGTGTGTAGGCAAAATCCCGTCAGCCCCAGGATCTTAAATGACTCAATATTACCAGATGAGTAGAGAGAGAAAAGTTTAGGGATAATTGACTGTCACCGGGGTTTGATCGTTAAGACTTGCTCTGTGAAAAAAAATATTTCGGCATAATAGAAGCTCGTTCATTACAATGAATATGCTCAGCAAGTACCGATGAACTGAGCAGTACCAGGGCAATATTAAAGAAGCAAGGATCCTTACATTATGGCCCGAGGGAACATCTCTTCTGATTTATTTACACAAAGATACTCCATTAAGATGTGCAACTAGTGTGCGGTGTTCTCATTAAGCCTGGCATGGCTGCCCCTTCTCAACCAATCCCAGTTTACAAAGCCCGTGCATTAAAAATGTGAGTCTTTTGTACGGAGAGCCACAGTCATGCCTAACAGCGCAGGAGGCAGGAGGGTTTTCTTCTCAGTTTTGACAAGGAGATCATTAGCGACCATCAGCAAAGCAGAATCAGCCCGAAGTGCGGGCAGCACGAAAACCAGGCTAATTCTTTTTTTGACAAGTGGGTACTATCTGATGTGCTACCGGTTTTCTCTACATGCAGAGAGAAAAAAAGAGAAAGAAAAAGGTGCAAAATAGTCTTACAACTCTGTAGGCCGCAGGACCTGGATTTAAGAATAGATTATTTAAATGCCAAGTGCATTAAACATCAGAAGAACATTTGTTAAATTATTTAGAAGACAGGCAACTAGCAAAGTTGGACTAGAAAATTAAATATATCATGAAGGGTGATGGGCAGCAGCCCCTTGGCAAAATACTGGCAGTTTCTGAAAAGGAAAAGCCAAGTGCATTGGTGAATTATTTAAAGAACAATTCCAGCTTGTCATTTGAAGTTGGAGAAGTATTTCCCCTTCACTAGAAAGTGGCTGTTAAAATATATATATATATGCAGCAGCAAAGACCTGCACGTTCAAATGGAAAACAAGGGGAAATATTTAGGTTTCAGTTCGACCAAAAATAATGTGCTAAAAGTAAGAAAACCATTTCTCAGCAAGACTTAGGAAGGGAAGTCAGAGCTGACAGCAGTATCTAATGGTTTTTGAACTCATTCAAAAACAAAGAAGGGTCCACTTGATTAATAAATTGTCACGTGGCTCAAATAGTATCCCCATTTATGATCAATAATAAAAAGAATACTGTAACGTGACCTAAATATCTTATCACAGTACACCAACATCATTTAATATTAGTATGAAAATACTTCAGGCCTCAAGGTTGTAACCGTGTGTAGCAATGAAGTTAAATGAGCTCCTGAGACTCAAGCCCAGACATGATATGCTTTTCAGTTCCTTAACCGCTTTGCACATGCCTTTATGTGCAAGAGATATATTGAGGTTGTTCTGCTTGAGTTGTTGTGTCATGTGGACAAGTGATTTCTCTATGAAGCGAGATTTATCAATGGGAAGGTTAGCAGAAAGCTTTCTTCATTGATCTATGATGGGTCCTTTCTCTTTGCTTTGGATATGATTAACTACAGCAGCAGGTTTAATTAACTTATCTTGACTGGGTCATTAGTTGTTCTAAGTTGCCATCCTTGCCATGAGATATTACAGCCTTAAAAATGCTACATGTTGAGTCTGTATAAATGGTACCCAAATGAACTGGTCCCTCTGCCATTGGTTGAGCTGGGGTACAAAATAAGAAACAGCAACCAGGAAAGCAATGTTGTAGTGCAACAAAACAAATCTTTCTAATAAAAATGCAGTTGAATATCATGTCTCTCCAATCCAGCAAAACAAAACCAGACCCCAAAGCAATAAATGTGTGTGGAACAGACAGGAGGGAAAGAGCTACTGTGCAGAGTATTTGCAAGTTCCCTGTGCTACATTTCAGCTCCTGTGGGCTTAATTTCAGTTCCAATAAAAGAAAGGCTGGGCCCTAAATCCTTGTGGCCCTTAGTGGAGACAGTCGCTTACATATATGTCTGCTGGTAGTGCCAGTAGCATTCAATAATTGGCACCTATATGGGCTCCTCCAAGCACTTTACAAAGCAGGGTCCATGTGCTGCATCCCCAATTTACAGATGGAAATACTAAGGCACAGCAAGCTGAGGTGACTCATTCAAAGGCCAAGTACTACAAGGCGGTAGCAAAGCTGGACAGGAGGGCAGTCCAGTCCACCTAATATTCAGTCCAGTGACCAATTCACTAGGCCCTAGGCGTTGTGGTTTTTTCATAATTCTTTTATCTAAGGGAGCTATGGGGGAACCAGAGGCAGAGCTCCTCCCAGGCGTAAGCAATTGCACAACAGCAAGCATTCAGATAAATGTCTGTGACTCTTCGGCATCCGCAGTCCACAGAGAATGGAGACGATTATAGAGTGGATCATGTTTTCTAAGTGGTGACTGCTGTATATTTTAGAGCACATAACCAAGGGGAAATGTTGCATGATGCCGTTGTGAACCATGCAGCAGCAAGTATTCTTATTTAACTTAAATAAAACCTAACTCAAGCATCAGTCAACTAAAAGAGAGGCTAAGATATCGTAATGTAAGCAACCAGGCTGAGTGGATCTACTGTGCATCTTTGAACAGTCTCATAAAAACCCAATTGCTGGAGGTATTTTCAGTGCACCCACCAAATCCTCCATAATGAAGTTCAGAGAGGAGCTTCATTGCGAATGCAGATGATTGTTTTGGATGCCGTTGGAAGCATGTGAATTCAGCTGGAAAAATGTTAATAATCCATCAGTGCCCGAGTCTTTGAAATATTGCTAAATGTTGCACTTATTGCATCCAAATTAAAGTTTGGTTTTGCTTAGCTCTGATGTACTGGCTTTACTTGGTTACAAAGCGGTGGTAGTGATGGTGTTTGTACCCATGGTATGAGAGAAGCAAGATATAGTTGGCAGCAGCAGGGATCTTGCTATCGGTTGTTATAACTGTATCAAGGGAAACCCACTCCTGTAGGGGTATCACTGTGCCTAGAAAGTGGCTACCAGCACTTGGGCTGGCTGTTTTAAATCTAGGTCAATTATCTCTGCGCCACACTGCAGCCACCACACAACACGATCATACTAAGTCCTGTATATTGTGTCGGTACATGTACCATTTTGTTTTAAAAAAATGGAAAAATGAGGCTGTTGCCAAAATATTCATCCAGGCTCCTCTTCGTTGCCTTGGTTTAAATCAGCAAAGAGTTATTTTATGGGAGGTGATGAGAAGCAGCACGATCATGTGTGGCGTTCCTTTCTCAGCTCTCCAAGACAAAACCGTGAGGCTGTACTTAATGGGGGGGGAGACCAACAAGATGTTTTTTTGCTTTGATTTTTTTCACCCTAGGGAGAGAGACATTTATCGCCTGATACTCTTCTCCCTTAATCAGTTTTACACCAGCGCCACTCTGCCGAATTCAATGACTTTAATTACTTACATTTTGTGCTGGTTTATGCAAGAAGAGAATCAGGCCCTTATTGATTTTCTTAGGATGGTTTTGGTGGTAAAATAAGATAAAAGCACGTTGTAAAAGAAGAGCATGTTACTACCCCCCTCCCTGCCTCCTTCAGATGTGTCGTGTGACTCTACCGTACGTCTCCCATGGCCAAGACGTAGCTGTGTGCTAACTTCAAAGGTTACATCTGTAATTCATAGCAGACTCTAGCATTTTGACATCAGATAGCAATACATGTGAACAGTGTTTCATAGCATTGTAACCTTTATTTTAAATGTCTCAAGCTGATATTTAACACTCTGTGGAAAAGGTCTCACATGGATGGAATTAAGTTGCTCCTGAACCTTTTTGATCTATGTTTATGATGGCCACAGCTAAATAGCTGGAGTAGTTATTCTGGACCATGTGGCTTACTAGAGAAATTCAACCCTTCACATCTAGGTTGCAAAATGTGGAACGTCCTTAGGATTATATTTAGTCATACAGTCTGTGGTATGTAGAACATGCTAAGAACCAAAAAGGTTTATACTTGTATCTCAAAGTGCTTTTCAAGGGTATGAAGGCATCACCACCACTTAACAGGTAAGGAACCTGAGACACAAGACAGCTGGATGCTTTACCATTGGACCCACAGTGATTTAGTAGTAGCGTTCTGCCCACAACTGGGGACACGGCACCTGATATTTTAAATTGTTGCCCAGATAATCACTGACACAAATGAGTCTCACCAGCAGGTTCCTATACAATGGTCCTGCTGCCTGGAAAATACAGGATCATTTTACTTTGGCCATAAAATCCTTTCTTTCTGTATTGTGGGTCATTTTTTCTGCATGGTGCTGCTTTCCAAAGGAGGAGATGATCCAAGCATGCCACACACTGAACCTGCTGTATAGCAGCACCCTTGGTTACAAGACTCAATCAAGATTCAGAAGTCTGCTTCAGACAAGGATCCGCTAGAAATAACGTGAGGCACCTAGACTCCTGAGAGTTAAAACTAGAGGTTTGCCCGAATAAAAAGCCTAAACCCAGGGCCTCTATTAAACTTGCCGAGTCACTCTGCAAACTTCGTGACTTTGGGCCGTCTTTGCTTGTAGGATATAAGGCCCATCCAGCTACTCTATCACAACTCCCCAGTTTGGCACTAAGGAATGACATGTCCCAGATAAGCACAAAATATGTGGTCTGAAAATCTGGAAGATATGCAAAAAATGCAGTTTAATTAGAGGCTCATTCATTTTCTGGAAATAACTACATGCCCTCTGGATTTTTTCATCAGATAAATTCTGTGCACATTGAATATGAATTATTGCAGATTTTTTTTTTTTTTGGCTTTCCAATGCAATCTGTTCCTCCTTGTACTGAAGCTTGTGAGCCTTTGATGGCCAAAGTATGAAATATTGCAGTGTACTTTGTGTCTCATTAAAGGGTGACATTTATCAGCAGTGATCCAAAAATATAATTCTGGCCAATAAGTGAGATAGCTAGACATGTTATAAAGTGTTTTTAGTCACTTTATCAAGGTTTTCAGCAGTCACATGTTGATCTAGCAGAAAGCAGTCAGGGCTCATGGTAGAGGTGATCTCTTTTCTTAGATGGCTACAACCTGGATACCTGATGTAGAAGAAGGCAATCAGGACTTGTAGCAGAGCTGATATTTTTTATTAGACCAACAAGATTTTTGCAAAAAAAAATGTCTTTAATTGCAAGTGTTCGGACACAAGCACCCTTCATCAAGCATCGGAGAAAAGATTGTAAAAGTTCTCCTGGGCAGAAATGAAAGTTCATATTTCCTAGGATTTCACAGAGGAGTCAATAGATGGAAAACTCTTCTGGGCAGGCAGTTCATAGCTGGTATGGTGCCTCTCACCTCCTGCGAGGATCTGTGATGAACTTTCATTTCTACCCAAGAGAACTTTTACAATCTTTTCTCCGATGCCTGATGAAGGGTGTTTGTGCCCAAAAGCTTACATTTAAAAGTTTATTTTAATGCAAAAATCTTGTCGGCTTAATAAAAGATATCATCTCTACAACAAATCCTGATTGCCTTTTCCTCTAGACCAATACGGCTACAACCTGGATACCCAATCTAGCAGAATGCACAGGTACTAACAATGCTGTCTCCATTAGCAGGAGGAAAATAAATTACTTCTAATTTCCACTGGGAATTAGGCGAGGCAGAATGTGGGTAGACTATGAAATATCTGATATGTGGCTTAATTGGTTTGCTATCAGTTGTTTGAATTACTGGTAGCTTATTGTATGGTATTCAGATCTTCCAAGAAGCCACTACACCCAGCTGCTCCACTAAGAAACTCCTTGCCTCCCTTCCTCTCCAAGGACTGTTTCCTAAGCTCCTTTCTTAACATGCAAGAGAATTTTTCTGCTAAGGAATCCTTATCAGCAGAAAAATCAAAAAGTTTCACAGCTATTTTCTCTCTCTCACATCTCGAGATGTTTTTCACCTCAAAGCTGAAGACCTCCTGCAGGGAGGTTTGATGTGAGGAAATGCAGGCGCAGAAAATCAAAGCTTGTCCAGGTGAGTTCCTAGCAGGTCAGTGTCTCCCACGCAGCTCGGCGTGCTCTTTCAATCAATACTTCTCACATTCACAGGGAAAAAAGGAAGACTATCTGCCCGCCGCTTGACTCCAAACACTGCTGGAAAGGGCCCCTTCCTTTGGCTGTTCACATCTTGCCCCTATCTTACTTTCAGCCAGTTTACTTGGCAGACAGCTGTGCTCATCTGGAAGGCTTTGAGCTCTCAAAATGAAGTGTTTGCATCTGCCCTGTGACTGCCCTCTTTCATCGTATGGGGTAGGACAAAATTATTTCTCAAGCTGCACTTGACCTTTGCTGTTTGATTGGCTCGTAACCTCTTTGTGCCTGCCGTGTTAAAGTTATCATAACTTGCAGCTATTCATCTGTCTCGGGCCCTTTTTCCAGCTTTCTGTTTTCAGCGCCCCAAACGTATGACTTCCCCTTGAGACAACTTGCTTTTATGATCGTGGCTCCTGGCAGAGCTGGTCTGTGCAGTGGGAAATTGCAATGTGAAATGATGTGTCGTATCGTACACCATGACCCCGATGTGTGCTGTGTAAGAAGAGAATTTTTTTTATGGGAGATGTGTTCACAAAAATTCAATCTGAACCAAATGGCATCTTTTAATGGAAAGCTGTTTCCACTAAAATATTCCAATTAACAGTAGTTCTTGGCTTTTCTTACTAGTGTGCCTAGCCTGTCCAGATCCAGAAAACCCCACATGGTTTCGACTGCAAATAAACAGTACCCCTAGATGAACAAAATCTGCACAGAGCCGAAGCTCTGTTCTGAAGACTTTATTTTAAAACGCAGCTGGTTTTACGTGGTGTGCTACCTTTGGGTGCCTTTTCTTGTTTTGTTCTGCTTTGTTTGTTTTAGGGAATTATAAACATTTTTAAAAAGGATCAGTGGGATGGCTCGAGATCTATCTAAAGCTTATAAAGAGATTTTGGAATTATTCCTTTACGGACAACTCAAGTGATTTGGTTGTTGCGTCTTTATCCAGCTTCCAGAAGTAGAAGCTGCCTTATCTCAATTAGATCATGATCTGTTTTTCCCCAGCCACCTCAGTTTCCTGCAACACAATGATGAGTTCCTATTCAGTGAGCTTGACAGCTGATCTTCTACATGCTTTGCTAATACTTCACAAATAGCAACAGGTGCTAAGTATCACGACAGCAAAGAAAAGGGATTGGTGCATCTGTGGGAAAAGGTGCCTCATATTTGAGGGACAACCTTCCATCTTCAGCTCCCTCTGTGCAAAAATGAAGTTTATTTCCTACCCATGGGGACTTTTTACCATCTTGTACCATCTAGACTTTTCCCAGAGCCTGACGGAGGGACTTTGATCCTGAAAGCTTGCAGAAAAGGAGCATTTTCTTGCCATTTTCCAGTTGGTCTAATAAAAGTTATCATTTTGGAACCAAGAGTTCTAGTTTTTTGTATGTATTTGAGACTGTCATTTAAGAAGTTTTGTTGCAGCATGTTATTATAGGGGAAAAGCCATAGGAGTGAAAAATATGAGCGCTCCACAGTTTATCTGAAGATGTGATTTCTCGCAGGCAGATTCTGATCACGTATGAAAGAACTTAAGATAGTGAATGGCAAAATAAAAGTCCAGCTCATCATCCCTGGGTGTCATTACCCTTTGCCTTGACAGGGTAACTGAGTCAATTATCTTTCCTCCCTTCTGACATCTCTCCTGATTTTGACTAATGCTCAGTAAGGTTTCTTTTTTATTAGCAAGTGCCAGCGTCTGAACATTACTCTTTTATTCTTCCTTACACCAAAGTCTTTCTATTTCTTTGGCGCACAGACTTCAGAAAGGGAATTCATGCGCGGTGAGATGAGTGAGATCAATGGCCAGCTATGGTGATGGATAAACTTTCTGTTTAAGAGTTGGTCCCGGCAGTGGCACGGAGCGTGTGCTTGGAGATACGGCATTGCTTGGTTCGTTCTCAGCTTAGGGTGGACAACCATCACAAATTATTTTCTTTCTGATCGCTAAACACTAGGTAGACACACTGCAGGACTCCGGAAAAAGCAAATTTAGATTCTCACTTACTGAGCTGGCTTTTAACTTACAGTTGGGCACATAAAACTCCCCGCTTCTGCTCTGCATCTCAGTACAAAATGAGTTGGAGCGATGCCGACTCTTATGCTCGCTCCCCTTTGAAATCCTAAAAGCTGAGCTCCTAGTTTATGGTAAGATAAGAAAGGGACGCTGCCCGCTGCAGAAAATTAATCCTCCCAAAGTAGTCCTACTTTTGCAGCGTGTTGCTCAGAAACAAACCAGGGGCAAGAAGGAGGTATAATAAGCCTTTTCAAGACTTCTAATTTACAGAATCTGTTTAAGCCTTCCCCAGAGCCACTAAGTTAAGCAGTGTTTCTGTCTTACCTATCACTCTCGCAAATGAACTGGAGCCTGTTATTTCAGCGGTAACCCTGGGAAACTGCATCTGCAGAAGGGTACAGGGGAAGTCTAGGCACAAGCAAAATGCTTCAGCATAAAGCTTAGCGGGGCCAGAGGTGTTCCTGCTGTGAATACAGAAGATCAAAAAACCAAAGCACAATATTATGGGGAGACGGAGGAAGGGGAAAAAAACAAAACAACCCCACGAGAGAGGTGGGGCTCTTGTTTAATCACTCTGGGATTTTTCTAGCCCCTTGTAAGCATCGCTGCACTTGTATAGACTCCACAGAGCCTGGTTGTATTAAAAGTAAGAAAATTCCCATCATGCTGATCTGTTCAGGCTCCTTTTGTTCAGCTAAATTCCTGAAAAACCTGACTCTATTGAGCTGAGGGTGCTGGGCCGATTCATATTTTTACCCAGAAATTTGGTTTAGTTTTTATATACCGGGGGGCCTGGCTTATTTCTTATAAGTATAAGACGCCCCAGACCCGTGTTCATCCCATCCTCAGGCTCTTACAAACCAGAGTGAAGGTGTTATATGGGTTTGCATTAGAATCCAACAGAACAGTAGGGGTCTGTAAAGAAAATCGGGGTAAAAGGTGCCCCCCAAAGTGAGGCATCAAGGATAGACCCGACGAGTCGTTCTGTATGTGAGCTGTGCTGAGTATGGTGCTAACGCACCAGGTATCCACCACTATGTGCCTCTTTACACATCGCTGTAGTTAAGAGGCTGCCCTTTTTTTTATGAGCAGACTAACCACAGCAGGCATGTGTCCTCCTCCTGAGAATTACTCATGCAGTCTCCTGCACCATTTCCTAAAGAGGTTCCCCCCCCCAAAAAAAAATTTAGAGGAGGAACAATGCAATGGCATCAGTCCCTCACAGGGCTAAAAATGGCTCAGGTCTAAATCCAGAATAAATTAATTTAAATGGTTTTTTTTCTGAATGGAACTCGATGCTTCTGAGAGCAGTATTTGATCCCACGAGGAGAGGGAAGAAATGCTGCTAAATTAGGCCAGGAAGAGCTAAAATCTGTATAATTGGAAGACGGGGTGGAGGCAGGAGAGGTAGATTAGGAGGGAAAGCAGTTGTAATCATCTGATGAAAAAGGCACCTGGACGCGCTGAGAAAATGATTTTAAGTGCATAAAAATGTTTTGACATCGACATTTTTTTTACCTTTGTTTAACCAGGGTAGCGACAAAGCACAGGGCACATCAGTCTCCTGAATTCGATGCGTCATTTATGGTTAATGGACAATGTGCCCTTTTTGGCAGTCAACTTTCCACCTGTGTCCCTATATGCACAAACACAATTACACCTTCTCCTTCTGCAATCCCGTACTGTTGAGGATATAATTATAGCCTCTATGGGTGTGAAGGTGGCTGATGAGGCCAATCCATGATCGATAAACTTTGTTGCAACTCGTTTCCATGTGGGGTGTTGGGCCTGGATTCTCGATTCAGTCCATAACATGCTGTTTCTGCCGCTCCCATGCCTTGGTGTTATAGGTCACTGCCACCCCTCCTCTCGCTAGGCACGGTCACAGATATTAAGGTCTAGATGTGTGGAAGTGTAACATTCCTGGCATAGGAGAAACTGCGCACCAAAGAAGGCTGGAGGGTCATCTCACAGTGGAGAGAAAGCCTTGTGTCTGCTCCAACTTGTGCCAGGAACCAGTTCAGACGCCAGCTGGTCCCAGTCTCAGAGGAGGCGTAGAGCTAAATCTAGTCTGTCTCCTCAGAGGTGTCTGTCTCGGTACTCATGATGGGCCTTCCTGCTTCCTAGTCTGTAACAAATGTTATCCCCTGGGAGGTACAGAAGTACTATCTCCATTTTACAGATGGGGAGCTGAGGCAGCAGGAGTCTGAGACTCAGCTTCACAGAGGCTCCATAGTATCATAGAAAATGAGGTGGGAAGGGACCTCAGGAGGTCACATCTAGTCCAAGCCCTTGCTCCAAGCAGAACCAGCCCCAACTACATCATCCAACCAAGGTTTAGTTGAGCCAGGTCTTAAAAACCTCCAGGGATGGAGAATCCACCACCTCTCCGGGTAACCTGCTCCAGTGTTTTGCTATGTTCCCAGTGAGAGAGTTTTCCCTAATATCTAACCTCAACTTCCCTTCCCTTGAAGGACCCCAACTCCTACATAAGTGCCTCACTCCAGTAAGACCTCAATATTTAAGTACACTTTTGGATCTGGGCCTGAGGAACAGCCCAACATACTCTTCCAACACATTGGAGATATTCAAGAGGAGGTTGCACAAGCTGTGTTCTCCTATGGGTATGTCCTGTGCTTCTGGGCTTTGCTGGTTGGTGCATGGCCCAGGTGGGAAATTTTTCCCTTCCTGCTGTTACATGTGTCTGGGTTTGTCTGGTGTTGGTTGTAACCATGTTGGCCTAAGGACGCAGGCAGACAAGGTTCTTTG
The DNA here is from genome assembly GCF_001723895.1 of Crocodylus porosus. Lineage (NCBI taxonomy): Eukaryota > Metazoa > Chordata > Crocodylia > Crocodylidae > Crocodylus > Crocodylus porosus. Next base: position 8,632,360 of record NW_017728942.1, read on the forward strand.
GGTAGAGGTGATATCTTTTATTAGACCAAGTAAATAGCTGGAAAAATTGTTCTTTTCAAGTTTTCAGGCATAAATGCCCTTCTTCAGGTTGTTTTAAGCCATCCTCAGAGGCACTGGCCACAGCCAAGGCTGGGATTTTTGACTGGGGTATGCCAGTGCTTCTGCTGGGACTTATACCTGGAGGGCCCTGGCTAGAGAGTCCTGCCTCTCTACTCTGCCCATATTTAGGGTCAAGATGGACTTTTACCCTGTGGTCAGGCTGCTTTGGACTGTGGTGGGTTTACTTCTTATGTAGTAAGGGGCATAACCTTCTTCCTGTGATCTTTTAACCATATTTTTAACAAGTTTGCTGCACCAGGACATTGGCTGCTTTAGTCCCCCTGCTTTACCTATGTCAGATTAGGGTGTTATGTCTTGTGTTGCATCAAGGTAGTTTTGCTAAGAGATTAGACACTGGATTTGTATGGGATGGTTTTATCCTTTTATTCTTTGCAGTGGTTGCCCATCAGGAAAGAAGGAGGAGGAGTGTGTCCAGTGGGTACAGAAATAGGAATAGGAGTTAGGCATTCGGGGGTCTTAGCTCTGCCATTAGGCAACTGTGAGTTTGGGCAAGTCATATTAGCTGCATCACAATTTATTACCATTTCTGAGGTGTATTGTAAGGCTTGAAAAGCAGATCAGTGGGTATCAGACAGCGGAAGTGTATCAGTTTGCACCAAGGAGAGTCTGCGCCTTCAGGGTGACAGACCATGATGAGATTTGGGGAGGAATCTAAAAAGTGAAGCATTTTTCATAAAAGAAAACTCTTTCATCTGAGAGACACAGGAATAATTTGTAGAAAATGTCCATGTGTGCAGAGGGAGAACCATGAGCAGACAGAGCTAATATCTAGGAACTTCCACCAGAAATTGTTCATAGTTAGATGAACATCTAGCTGGGGTCATTTGACCCCAGTACTCCTGCCATGGCAGGGGGTCGGACTAGATGATCTGCTCAGGTCCCTTCCGACCCTACAAACTATGAAACTATAGAGGAATTCTATCATTATTGCCGGCATAAGCTGAAAAATACGTCCTCATGCTATGTGTGGCTAGAGATGGGATCCAGCTGAGTGTTTTGTTACAGTACATTAGACCCAGGAGCAAATGTTCTGTGTTGTTTAGAGGCTTTTGCTCTAACAAAATAAAACTGGAGAACAACCATTATTTCTTCACCAAAAGTGAGCTTACAACCTTCTTACATTTGTGAACCAAAAAATGTCAGTGCTTGTTATAGCATTGTATGTGACATTTAAATGGGCTGCTTTTCAATAATGTTATTACCAATATCATCAATATAACTTGGGCGTATTGGTAGAGCAGTGATGGTATCCTGCCTGACTCCAGAAGCATGAACATGAGCCATACTCCAGACCTGTGCCAAAGGCTGCCTCCAGCTGACCTAGCTGTAAACGGGTACCTGGTCTTTCAGGTTGGGGAGTTAAAGATAAGCAAATACTAGCCACATCACTCCATTCTGCCATTAAGATCAGGCCTAACTATTGCGTAAAAGCCATTATGGTCCATATTTCTACCCATTTATCCACTCTTGGCTTCTTTTGCATCCTTTGCCAGATTAAGGAAGGGAAGGAAAGCTGCATCCGAATTAGATGATGACATAAAACAGGTGAAAATAGCATCATATTAAACCATTTTATAATAACTAATCCTCCAGTGGCTTCATTTTGATGGATCTTTTTTAAGAACATTCAGATATGGTAGAGGCCTGACCATTTGGAGAAATGAATTTAGAATGACCTTTGTTACAGAATTGGCTTTCACAGGAGCAAAAATGAGGAATAAAACTGTTTTAGTGGTTTCAGTGGCATGGTTTAAATATTATAAATGTTTTGAAATGTTAAAACTGCATTCATTCTCTGAGGCAGATGATCTGTGGGATTTCACACAGGACTGATTCCATCCAGGAGTTCTGCAGATATTATACTCACTACTCAGGCACTGCTATTATGGTTTATGATGTTCACAGAACCACTTGGTTAAACAATTTCCCTTCAGTCACTGTAGCTTTTCTATTATTATAGATTTGGCTGAATTAAAATGGACAGGTAGAAAAATTGAGCTTTTTGAACAAAAGACCCAAGAGTGACAGACATTAAACTAGGTAGTTCTCCTAGGCTGACTCCAGGCAGTCAAAAACCCTGAGGCTGAATCAATTGAATCTTCGCAGGTTAGTCTAAACTGCATAGGCTGAACTGGTAAGTAAGTGAACAGACATTCACTTTTGATTCAGCAAATGCAGCTACTTGCCTGCGGTGGCCCAGGCCAGAAACCGGGGTGGGGAGGGGGAGCACTACAGCATGCCTCCCTGCTCCACTGGAGCAGACAGCTTGGGCCAAAGCTAGCTGGCCCACCCTTTGAGGGGGAATTATGAGGGAGGTGCAAAGCATCCTGGGATGCTGCAGGATTGTGAGTTAACTTGAATCTGGAGGGGATATAGAACAGAAATTCAATAAACTGATTTAACCTAAATCAGTTAAGTCTGATACTACATCCATCCAGGTTTATCTTAAACTGGTGTCAGCCATCTGGAAGTGGTTTATGTGCACTGAACTTCTGTTGAGTTACAGATTTGAACCGGTTTCCGATTGCTTATACTGGTTTATGTGTAACTGCCGCTCCTAGTTGTGCAGTTTGGCAGCTGATGTAGAGTTAACTATAAATCCTCACTACCTTCAACTATGATTTCTCCAGTCCCTACAAATGTGCAAGAAGATAAAGAATACAAAGACTCTGTAAAGAGATGAAGAATGGAGCAGCAAACATAAGGCACCAGGCAAACCTGTTGAAATCAATGGAAAGATCACTATTGACTTTGATGAACTTTGAATCAGGCCCACAATAGGCGTGGTGGGTAATATGCAGCAAACTTTCCTGTTGACAGCTACAGAAGAAGGACAAAGCTTTGCTAGTCTGACTTATAGCGACACATATCTTTGAGCTGAAAGTTTCCATTTTCTAGTGATTTGGTTCTGTCAGTCTGTTCAATGCTGATGAGCCAGGGTGGAAGAAGATGATATTGCAGACTGTCATCCCATTACTAGAGCCTTGCCACATACCAAAATTGCATGCCAAAGATGTAGATGCCTCAAATTTTCATGAGACGGTTATTATTTAAATTCGCTTCCCAATGAGTTTGTGCATTCAGGCTGTGTTGTCTACAAAGACTTCCTGTTTATATTTGATGCTAACTGTGCCTTCTACTTGATTCAATCACTGGTTAATTTGATTCTCCATTTGATTTTATCAAAACCTCAGTAACCAAATAACTTGTATTAAAACAATACAACTTCCACTTGCTAGTCCGATCAATTTTAATTCTTTAGGGCATAAGGTTTATTGGGTAATCTGATCACTTGGCTAACAAAGAGCTGTCATTAAATTTGCAAGGAAAGGCTGCTATTCAGAATGAGGTTGGAGAAAAAAACCCCAATGGAAGCTTAGAAAAAAAAAAAGCTGCTATTCAGAAATCATTGATAAAGAACTACCATGTATGATGAAAGCATTCTGCTTGGTCATGGAAAGAAGAAAGATCAATGGCTTATTTAAATCAAAACATTTCTAGCAATGAGCTTCATTGACATAAGTAAAGGTTCCGTTGTTGGAGAAAGATTGATTGAGCCTCTTGCATCCAATTTTCAGCTCTCTGACTGAATTTATCTAGCTGTTGTTTAAGTTCCCCTCTGTGCAGTAAGCCTTGTTTTCTAAAAGCTGAACAGGTTGCCTAAGTGGATGGAAAAGTTCTCCATCCCATGCTGATTATCCAATACCATATCCAGAGGAGGGCCACTCACATGATTAGGGGGCAGCAGGGCAGGCCCTACGAGGAGATGCTATAGGACCTGAACCTGTTCAGCCTCCACAAGAGGAGGCTGAGGCGGGGTCTGGTGTACACCTATAAACTTGCCAAGGGGAACTAGCAGGGAACAGGAGAGTCCCTGTTCCCCCAAGCACTACTGGGGGTAACAAGGAACAACGGCCATAAGTTGACTGAGTGTAGATTCAAGCTAGATATCAGGAGGCGCTACTTCACTGTCAGGGCGGCTGGGAGCTGGAACCAACTTCCAAGGGAAGTGGTGCTTGCCCCTACCCTGGGGGTCTTCAAAAAGAGGCTAAACAGCCACTTAGCTGGGGTCATTTGACCCCAGCATCCTTTCCTGCCCATGGCAGGGTGTCGGACTAGATGTCTGCTTAGGTCCCTTCCAACCCTACCAACTACGAAACTATGTGAAATAAAATCTCGGGTCAATGATAGTATATATGAATCCTGTCATTTCTACTCCCTACAGGTCAACACTTTCATCTCCTTTGTGTTCCCGATGGTTGTCATTTCGGTGCTGAATACCATCATTGCCAACCAGCTCATCGTCATGTTCAAGCAGTCAACACAGGAAAACCAGGTCTGCACTATTGGAGGCCAGCAGACGATGCTCAGCATGTCCATGGAACCCAGCCGGGTGCAGGCCCTAAAGCACGGAGTGAGAGTCCTACGTACGTACCTATGGCTTCACATATGGGGAGAGTTAGAGAGACAGTTTGGGATGTATTTGGGGGAACAGCTGACACCTGCCATTGAGCTGGTCAAAACTGTCATTCCAAACATTTTGCAATTCAAATTGTTTTCTTTTAAACCAGATCAAACCCCCAAATTTTAAGCATTTATTTTTCATCTTTTGTTATTGTAGAGAGTTGAGGATTACTTAGCTCAGTTCTTTATTTCCCTGGGCACTCTTGCCTCACAGGAAACACCATAAGCATAAATCCTCAAATCAGTGAACAAATATAAATGTGGCCTGCAGTGGGTTAACTTGTAGTCTCAGGCCTTCATCTAGACCCTGAGAAGGTGACTCCAGCTCTCTGCTGCTATCTTAGCATCAAAGACTCCTCTCGCTCTGAAGTTCATTCCCTGGTGTGCTGCTGCTGCTCCCAGACCCCAAGAAAGTGCCTTAGCCCAGTGTTGTAACCATTCTCCTGGCAACTCCATCTATCTATTCTTCTGTCCCCCCAGCTCCTTTCCCTGGGAGCCTTTTAACTTCCTTTGGGCCAGCCAGTTATTCATGTCAGCTTGGCCCAGTTCTTCAGGCAGGCCTACAATTAGCTTTCACCACCCAGAGCTGGGCTGTAGCCCCTGCAAGCCTACAGACTGCTACAGTCTGATGTGTGCAACCTTCTACACGCCTCTGCAAGCCAGCAGCGCGCTACAGTTATCTTTTCATTTCCCCCTATTTACAATCAAATGAATTGTGTCTCAGGTTTCAAGGGTCCTGCTCATCTTATAGATTTATATTTTCATTTTTGTTTTGCCACTCTGTATATTTTCCAAACTCTCACATTTTGAAAAATTGGAGACTAGCAAAAGGAAATGGAAACTCTCTAATTCCATTGTTCTGTAGCTATTGAAAGTTGGAGACATTTGGAATTGTTACGCAGGGGGTACATCTACACATATGCTTTACTGTGGAGCTGACTAATTAGCTTTGCAGTAAAGTGTCACCGTCTACACGTGCACATGTATTAGGGCACAGTAAATTAATTAACTCAACTGTAGTTTAATACTGTCCAGGACAAATACTATACTACATCACAGTAGTTATGTGCACTGAAACACACGTGTAGATGGTGACTGGGGCATGACGGTGCTCCAGTGTGGGGGCTACCTGCCAGCTAGCTCCGCACTGTAGCACCCTTATGTCCTAGCCAGCCCCTCTGTAGCATGTTAAGCTGGGGAGGAGCAGCCCTAGGCTGGCACCTAGGACCTCCTACCAGCCAGGGCTGCTTTGCCCCAGCTCAGCACACTGCAGTCCCAGGCGCACATGTAAATATTATGCCCAGGAGTAATAAACTCCAGTGCAAACTGCACCAGAGTTTATTGCTATGAGCTAATTGCATGTGTAGATGCACCCAGTAGCATAACAAAAAAGTGAAAAGGGTATTAATTTCTAAATCTGGCTTTCTAGGACTGGCTAGCATGTGTTTTGCTGTATTCAGGGTAAGAAAAAATGAGAAAATGAGCATTCAGGATATTGAAAATGCACAAAAAATGCATGTTGTACATTGCAAAAGGAAACAACTTCAGAGCGTGCTGCAAAATTGGTTTTTGACCAGCTCTAACCAGCACACAAGTGTGCTACTTGGTAGTGGTTAAGTCTCAGCATTATTTGGTAGGAAACAGAGGTTTTACAGTCACAGTATAAGGTCTTAAATTCAAAAACAACATTCCTAGGCCCATAACTATTAAAGAGACATGCATATCGTTTAACACGTACTGAATTGCTATCCTAAATAAATAGGCTTTTATGAATGAAGATCTAAATGCTGACAGTTTAATTGGAGAAGATATTGGACATGCTTGTGGGCTCAAAGTGATGTGAAGAAGAGCACTTTGCACTTGAACGCTTGCATAACATCAATCTATTGAAAAATATTACAAAAAAAACCTTTTCCCACCCCCGTATGTTTCCAAGACTTTCACAGCTACAACAGGTTGGATCTGTATTCTGAATCACTCATACACAAGAAATGTATTACTAAATGTGCAAAGTTGTCTCAACTGCATATATAATTATTGCAGTTGTGTATGCAGTCATAATAATTTTGGGCGCAACAAATTATGCATGTAAATGCAATTCACTTTTGACGTGCAAAGACTGTTCAAAAGACCATCTCTTGGTATTTTCTAGTTTAATCTATTTTTCTTATGCACATAAAATTAACAATGCTGTGAACATATTCTCCACTGTAGCAGAGCTGTCTAGAAAAAATCCAGTTTTCAGTTAAAATGTATTGAAAAAGTTATTTCCATATATATTCCAAGCTCTGGTTCAGGGTTCAACTGCACCATTACTTTTGGTAAAAATGGCAAAAAATCAGACTTTTTCTGCAGCAATGTTTCCAGTTGGAGGCCTAGCTTGTACTTTCACAGCACTTTGAAACAAAAATGTTAGGATGTCTGTTTCCATTACCTGCCTAGCAACACATTTTTTCAGTCTTCTACACTTTATGTTCAGTAACATCAGTGGAGTAACTATAGCTACAGGCTCCAAACCTAAAGGGAGCTGGTTACAAGAACAATCATTGTATTCTCAACAGTGACATAATTCTCATTTGTCTGTTGTATATAAACAACGGTCAGTGAATTGAATCTCTTATGTATCTCTGGTTATTACCTTACCAGATTATAACATGTCCTCTCTCCAAAAATCAATGAGCCTGTATAATACTCTAATAACATTACAGGATTCTGCAGCAATTTGTTTCACAAATGTCCAGTCATAAAAAATGCAACACGTGGTGACCAGGGAGCTTGTTAATAGAGCGAGCTGAGCAAAAAAGACCATCTTGAAATGCAAGAAAATCCCAAAAGGCTGATTTTGAATAGGGCCAATCTAATGAAGGCACTGGGGCCAAGTCAATCCCTGGGTGATTCCCTTCATTTGACAAGAGATATATTTGGCCAAGTTTTTTTTTTTTTTTGCTATTGTTCTCTGTCATTTCTACTTTGACTTTCAAACTTGATGGGAATCCTTTAAATCTAGTAATAGTAATATTTAAGTTGTTGGTAACAAATGGGATTGTTTCCTTTGGAAGGGTAGGATTACTTTCTCTCTTGCTTTGTTTTCTGTTAGCTAGCAAAAAAAGTCCCTTCCCCATAACTAAAATTAATTCAGTCACTGTGGTTTTGCTTGGAGAGGTGTGTTTGAGTTCTGTGATTTGGACCAAATCAGTTAGGAAGGAGAATGGTGTGGTGGAAAGAAACTGTGGCCTGCCATCCATTGGAAAGGGTCAGCCCTGACCCATAAGACTAGGGTAGGAGTAACAGCCAGAGCAGACAAGGGCTGTGCTGCATTAGTGCAGCCTTTGAGCACAGACAAAGCTTCTGGGAGGGTCGGCTACAATTCAGAGCTATCCCATGCATGGAAACCACAGAGGACCTGCTCCTTCTCAGCATGAATCAGCAATGATTCAGGGGGCCATGCTAGAAGGAGGGGCAAAATACATGACAAATCTAGGCTACTATCTGAGATCTACCGACCTGCTTCCACTTTCTTGTACCCATGAAGTGGCAGAAACTCTTAAGCAGCACAACCAAAATATCACAAGAGAAAGTTTCTGTCCCCAGTGAAAATGAGCATGTGTCAGAAATCTCACGAGGAGGTCTTTTTCTTGCAAAATGTTCCAGCCAACATTTTGCAGCTCCTCAAGATCTGGAAGATTAAAACGTCCTTCCCCCACACATCCAGACACAGCTTTTACAAGCACATCCACCTGTGTTTTCACATGTAATCATGGATTTGCATTTGTACGTGCAGTTTTTGTGATTGTCATCATTGTTCAATGCTTATGACCTATCAGATATCTCATTAAGCATTTACACGGGCCCTTATGATAACTTAATGGATAAATTAGACATAATTGTGGTGTAGATGGACACTGATGCTCAGAGACTTATGAAGTTCACCCATCATTTCTAAAAAGGCTTGGGTATGATCTACACAGATAGACAGAAGTATACCAATACAAATTATTTTGAGGAAGCATTTGTAAATGAAGCTAAGAGCAAAAACTAGCATTTTAATGGCTCAGTTAATACCAACTGAGGCAGTGCATAACTGTTTTCCAACTACTCAATTGGTCTAATAAAAGATATCACATCTACTCAAAAACCCTTGCCTGCTTATGTCCTTAGACCAACACGGCTACAACCAAAAACCCAGTAACTTGCCTTATTGGCTTTTTTTTCTGCAGCTCTGTGCTTTGGAGAGAGGTTACCTAAATAAAAGATCCTGAACTTGGTAATGGAGCTGAACCGTGGAAGACTTGATGTCTTAATTTAATGAGACAAGGAAAAGGCAAAAGCATCTGAAAGTACAAACACGGACGAGGAAGCAGAATCAGTTAAAAGAAATAACACCGAGAAGGAGTCTAATAAAATATGCCCTTTTCTGCTTTAAGTGGTGACAGCCGCTGATACACAGGATAGCGTGAAGGTTTCTGACAGCTTGGCAAGCAGCAGCGCGGATCAGTGCTTTCTTCATGGCAAGCTTGTTTGAGGCTGAAATGCTTCGGCTGATGTGATGTTTGTTAGGTCGTGTTTCACATCAGGAGCTGAAATCCTGTCCGTAGTGGAATCAATTTACCTTAGGAAATTTCAGGTCCATTATTCCCAGTTGGCACAACTCAATAGCAGGTAGTTCTGGTGGAGGCTGTAGTGTAGGGCAAGCTGAACTGTAATATAGATAAGACCTTGAATACTACATAGTTTAGTGCTTTAATGCAAGGAAAGGTGGGCTTGTGCATGAGGAATTAGACAGGGGCTCGGGAGGCATTGAAGAGACCGTGTTAATCCCTGGAAGGTACTTACACACCTAAACAGTTTTGAGGATTGGGTCTTTACAAAACAGTAGGGCTGGGAGCTATGTTCAGGCCCTGTGGGATGCATACATATTTTTTAGCACTTCTGCCTATCTCTGTTAAGCAAGAATCTGCCGTTTCTCATTTGGCCGCAACGCTTCTCATTCTCCTCTATCCTCTCAGTAATTTCACCTCTTTATCAGGAAGGAGGTAGATCTCTTCATGAATAATAATGGAGAAAACTAAATTTACACCTGTCATCTCCATATCTCGTACAATACTGACTCCCTGATGGATGAGATTAGTCACATACAGGCATGCCTAATAGGCTGGCGTTCCAGGAGAGTTTTTTGCCTAGTAAAGAAAGGGCTTATTTGTTTCCATTCTCTAAGCAAATCTTCACTTTAAAAGCCACTACGGAGGCTCAGAAAAGTTATTGCAAGGTAGAGTTTAGGTACAGATTATGCTGACTTTGAATCTCAGAAATGGGGGCAGAGCGTATCAGTCAGAAACAGCTCTGAGTCAGGGGCGCACAATCCCCGGAAGCACCATATCTCACAGACGTTATATACGGTCCGGCTGTACTACCTAATAGGAAACACCCTTTCCTTGCTGGGGTAGTAGCAGGAAGTTGGGGGGGCCTATGGCCCAATCCATACCCGTAAGGGAGCAAAGGGATTGCGGCTGTGTGTGGATCAAATGTTGCGGCTCAGAAGGGTGTAGTCCCAAGCTTTCTTAGATGGGAGACCTGCTTGAAGAAAATCCCATAAAATAACAAGAGCTACTAGCCATTTGATATCAGCCCCCTCCCTGGACCTCCACCCTGCTCCCTCCACCTCCACCTCTCCTCTGCCCTGCAGAAGAGGACCTTTAAGGTCCTGGTAACCAAACCGAGCTTACCACGTGCTTTGATTTGATTTCCTGCTTTACTGGATGACCAGCTTTCCATCTTCTGCTCCTTGTGCTTGTTTTACAAATGAGGCTTTCAGGCTGTCTGAAAAGTAACAAAAATCAACAAGCATATGCCTGATTTGTTCTGGGCCTTGTCATAATCCGGAGCTGTATATCCAGCTTCAGAGAGTCCGTAGAAGGCATGGAGCAAAAAGGATGGGAAAAACCTTTTTTGCACTAGTAAAATCATTGATGCAAAATCAGTGTTTCATGGGAATGAAAGGTCATTTTCATTGTTGTAGGCAGATGACTGCCATTTTGCTGAGGAGTGGAATACATAAAAATTGATTATTTTTTTTAAAGCCTGGATCAAATTTAGTCCATTTACACTCATGAAGGAACAACTTAAAATACCTGTACAAAAACTTCCAAGTGCCTTTGCTACCAATTAGACTGACAGTCACAACTGATGACCACCCAGGAGCAAAAAATAGTCATATACAAATAATGAAGGATTTTCATTATTCAATAAATCAGAGCAACAAAGAACAACCCCCTGAAGTCCGATTAGCTGAACCTGTCCTGAAACCCTATTAAGTAAATGGCTGCTGTCACCTGCACTGCAGAATCAGTATTCACCATTACATTTTATACCAACAGTAAGGTTTTTTTGACCAACTTAAAAAAAAGGCCAAAGATTGACTGGGATATAAAGATTTAAGAGGGGACCCTTCTAGAGGAGATAGCATTCAGGGCTTGTGGGGAAGTTTGTGGTACTTTTTCTGATGTTTCCCTTCCAGCAAAGTCAGTAAGAAGTCTCTCACCTCTTTGACATTAGTGAATGCTCACTAACAGATTAGGCTTTGCACATGAATGGCAAATAAGGCAGTTTGTCACCTCTCATTAAAACAAGCCCAAATTCACAGGTTTGCTGGCTCATTTGCAGCCTATTCCTCAGGGTTTGAAGGCTGATTCTGGATGGGGGAGAAGTTCCAGTTCCAAACACAGATGATCTCTTGGCCACAGAGATCAAAAATCACCATGATCTCAGTACTGTTAGACTTTGCATGTGGTTCAAAACCTTGATCTGGACTCTGCAAATGGTCCACAACCCATAATTCCAGATGCAAATTCTCCTTAGCCTTGGGATGTTTGGCATCCAGCTGTGGCAGCCACTTCTGAGTTGTTAAAACATCTTGTAGAGCTCAGCATCTGCATTTTCTTTTCTTAGCGCATCCACAGCCAGCGTACCTCCTTATTTGCTATCTGTCTCTTCCCTGCATTCCCGTCGCTGCCTGCCTGGAGAGGGACTTTGGCCCAGATTTTTTAAGGGATTTTAGCTTAAACACCTTTTATAATCTGACCCTTTATCCTCAAGACCAGAGCATTGCCGCTTTTAACCATCAGCTCTGCCCACATTACTAGTAGATTGAGTGACCTTGAAAGAGACTTGCCATAGTTTTGGCTCTGTGTTGTGACATTTCAGTGTAAGGTCATGGCTGTAAACTTCCTCGCCGTGCCCCCGGCGCATGCATTCATTCAACCATCTCAACCTCAGTGCTAAGACACGGCAGCTCTGAATTCAGCCAGCAAAACAGCTAGAGCCATATTGTACCAAGATCCTCCGAATCACTGGCTTGTGAATGAAATCATCATTCCCCATTGCTCGCCATCTTTGCTAGCATGCACAGCTCATCTCCTCTTGGCTCCATTTGTTTTTAGTTGTGTCCAAAACAATTAGGAAAAGCAGTGCCAGGGAATTTATCAGTTGTGCCGATGTGTGAGCCAGACTGGGAAATCAGTGAGTGTGTTGATGTCTGATGCAAGTCCTATTCTGCTGCCAGTGTTCACCAGGTGCAAGAGTCCAAATTCAGAGCACTCAAAGACTTGCCCTCTTTCCAGTGTTTTGTGAGGACGATTTTGGGGAACTTCTGTGTGTCAGCCCTTCCGCTCTAAATCCCCTTGATGAGAGGCCAAGTCCCCCTCCCATCTTCCCTGCCTCTTCTCTGATTATTACAAATTTTCTTTCCGTTTCTCTGTTTATTTTTTATTATGAAATAAGGAAGTAGCTGTACTGCCTCGAAGTTGAACACTATTGGTGTTGATGACCCAAGAAGTGTGAAACTTCTGTGAAGTCAGATTTTCGGGTATTCTAGGAAAGCTGTTGCTTACACAAACCACTTCGCTGTTGGCAAATAATGTATTTACACATCCTTTTCTAACTACCTTCTAAGACCAGAGTCGCGCATGTGCGTGTGTGTAAGGGTAGAGGTTGTAGCCGTGTTAGTCTAAGGACACAGGCAGACAAGGTTCGCTGGGTGAATCTGATATCTGGTATTAGACCAACTTTAATAGTTGGTCTAATAACATTTCCTAGTGTATAGACTTCTACACTTTGCCATTTTGTCATATAAAAACCGTAATGGCAATCTTTTCCAAATATATTCAGGCTTTTTTATGGTAATGGGCCAAGTAGTTGTCATATAAGACCATTCAAGTATATATTATACTTGAATACCATTATAAGTAGTTCTCATATAAGACCATTCAGCCCTTTTTTAAATAAAAGTATTCATCAGTCTTTAAAAAATATTTCCACTATTTTAAATGTCCTTACATGTAGATCAGCCCTTTTGCAGATTTGGATCACTTCCCAATCCACAGGCATAATTTTGGTGCTTTTGGGTAGATCATGTGCAGTTTGCATATTTTTTATTTGCAATGTAGCATTAGAAGAGCACCCTTGCAATGGGACCTCCTCCTTGGGTTTCTTTCTTCCCCCCTGCTGCCTTGCACACCCGGAGGGAGACACAACCCTCGTGGAAGCCGATGAAAGGTTTGCCACTGATTCCAGCAAAGCCGAGATTTCACTTCAGTGGAAGTTTGAGAACCAATTTTGAGGAGTATAAAACCAGGAAAATTATCTTGTTATTCTGTGAAAATAGAGTTTTTTGTGATTCATCGCAGTAAGTGCCATACTGCAATCAAGGCAGGAACAACGGGGGGAGTGTGGCTCCTTTTAAACAAGCTGACTTCCTTCACATTAGAAAAGGCTTGACAAAGGACACCGTTCTCCCACACTCGGGAAAGAGAGGGGAGCACAAAGGTGACCAAATTATGGAACCTGACCCATTTCTCATTTTGTCCGAAGGGAAGAAATCTCAGCAATGATTTATTTTTGTGTCATTCCTTTCATCGAAGCTGCCTTATGAATTGCATATTCAGTCCTCCCCTCTCCCCCCGCTCCATCTGAAACACAGCTACTGCAGGGATTGCAAGCAGACAGGTAATTCATTGATACGAGGACTAATGCAAAGTCCACCAAAGTCAATGAGAAGCTTTCAATTGACGTAAGTGCTTAGCTCAAGGTCAGGGTACACAACAGCACAGGGAAGGGAAGCATTGCTGATGGAAACCAGGGAGAGCACGTGGTCTCATTTTGCGATGTAATCCCACAGGAAATCCCAGGAACTCATCCCTGCTACCAGGAAAATCAATGGGACTCCTTGGTGAAGGAGCACTGGTCACTTGGGTACCAAGGCCATCTTTAAAAGCCCTCCAGAAAGCTAGCTCAGTTCATCTACTTTGAAAAGTGGAAGACTGAGCTGAAATCTGTGGCTCCACACACTTCGGGGACCCAAAATTAAGACTGATGCCACTAGCTGACTCCTCTGGCAGCTCAGAGATCACATCCTGCAGGGTAGCATCTGTCCTCGGCTCCCAATGACTTCTAAGAGAGCGACGAGCAGTCTGTGCCTGCTGCTTCTCTCCACTTCTCCTAGAGCGGTGCCCACGCATTCGTTCGGTTGTGCAAATGTTGCCTGAAACATGTCACAAAACTGTTCTTCAGGAATTATTTTGGTAGTCACCACCTCCCCAAGCCACCGTTGGCACAATCCTATTCACAGTCTTGCATTTCAAATAGCGCGTCAACATTTGTTCTCCTTCAAGATAACAGCATTGGCTAAATAAGCATATAAACCCCAGGGATTTTGAATATACAAACACTGTGTCTCCAGAAATCAGCGCTCCCGTAAATCCCTGACGTAAGCCACCCAGCGTGTGAGCGGTTTGATAGCAGACAGTGCGCGCATTCCTTGAGCTGTGTTGGAGACACAGGGTTGCTGAGGGTTGAGATTTCATTGAGATATGCCTGAGAAATGTGACTCTGGATGCAAACTGCTTCTGCCTTTGCTCAAACATTAAGAGCCAGACTACATTCTCATTTATTTCTGCTCTTCCCCAAAAATACCGAGTGGAAAAAAACTGGTCTGGCCAAAATCAGGAAGAAGAATTGGCTTTGAGTTCCAGCAAAGGCATTAGCAAGAGTAGGGAAGAATAAAACATACAGGGACCAGATCTGTGTCCATCTAAGGCCTCTCTACATTGCTGTAGAGGTACAAAGCGGTAATATAAGGGAATACATTTTAAAGCCACCTGCTTAAAAGTCCCAGGAACTCTTCTTTGCTTATGAGGTGAGGAAGATCTGTGGTTTCAAATGTAAAGCATGACGGTGGCAAGTTGGGGTAGGAAATGGGAGGAAGACCGGGTCAGACTGGTCACGCCATTTGGGGTCAGGAAGGAATTTTACCCCCGGTCAGACTGGCATGGGCTGTGCGAGGTTTTGCCTTCCTCTCTTCCTTGGATTTGTCCAGCGCCCTTCAACAACCCTTGCAGCGGCAGGATTTTGGCTTACATGATCTTCCTGCTTTACCTGTGGCAGGCTGGGGTGCTATGTCCTGTAGCTGTGCAGCAGAATTGATTGCGTCATTTTAATAATGGGTTAAGCAAGGATTTGTATGGGGTGGTTTGGCTAGGGATGACCCACCTCTGTAACTTCACTTTCCTGAAAAGCCGGAAACCTGCTTCGCTGCAGCGGGTGAAACAATACCCTGAGCAGCCATCCATAGGGCTGCATCCAAAGCACCCCGAAGATGGTGAAAGTGAGGAATGATCATAGAGTCGGGGTCCGTCACACCCGCCAGAGAGGACCAGAAAGCAATACTAAAGGAACGCTGATAACGGTGGGGACAGCCACAGCAGAGAAGCCAAATTACCAGCCACAATGGGCACATCCCTACAAGCGGGAATGTGCATTTCCCCAGGGACAAATAGCAGCGGCACTGCTGCTTGACCCCAGGGAGCCCCCATGCATGCACGCTCTGGCTCACCGCTCATTGCCCCGGTAGGGGTAGGGGAGACTGCGGCCAGCGCTTACCTTGGGTTATGGGAGCCTCTGGGGGCTGCAGCCACGGCGATCCTACGGCAAGGAGCCTGGCCGGCAGCTGGAGCATGGCTCCAAGCAGCCAGGCTCCAATTTTGGGCAGCACACGTGTGCCACCCCACTTTTTTTAGGCATTGAGCTTTTTAACACCCAGATCTCCTGATGTCAACAATGCTGCAAATTAGCTGTGCGGGGAGCACCTGCTTGTGCAGTACGTGTGGTGTGCATGCACATACCACATGTGCACGCTCATCTGGATGTGCCCAATATGTCTCCATTACCCGTCTGTCTCTCCATCTCCTTATCCATGTGAATGGCCTTGAAATCAGCCCTGAGGTAGAGAAGGGCATTTGCTCATTAAATCAGTCCTCATAGCTCTGCACCTCTTCTGTGCTCTGCTATCGCACTTGCAAGTCTGAAGTGACATTGCATGAATGCCCTCGACTGCTTCATTCTTCTCTGAAAACTTTAGTTAATGGTTGGTGCTTCTTGGCTGAATTATGCCATGACAGAGACCTTCTCTGCCTCCTTGAGAAGAGACCCAAGAGTGAAGGCCCATGGGGCTGACACTCCCCTGAGCCAAAAGTAATTTTCACTATCTATTTCATCTGGCATTGCTGTTATATTCCAGCTCCTTTCCCTACCAAACACATAGCTCAGTGAGACATGAGGAAGGGGAACCAGCTCCCTGGAAGAGAATTGGAGAGGTAACATTTTAGTGGCACTTGAGATGAAAAGTGACATCTTCCTGTGTTTGCCATTGGAAGTCAGAGGGTGGATGGAAGGGACAGGATTGTCACCTTAAATCTTCTTGAGTCTTTGTATAATAAAATTGAAACATAAGGATTAAGGGTGACAAATACAGGTCAGGGCCTCCTAAGCGCAGCTGCACAGAGCCACACAGGATGAAAACACAGTGGAGGATCTTTGCTGATATGCAGCACAGTGCGCTACACAGCTGGGATTTAAAATCACAGCCTAAGTGCCTCCAATATGCTTTGCTATGTATCTAATCGCATTTTAATTGCAGAGTGATTGCATGTAATGTTATGAAATTACCATCGCGCATTAATTGATTATTCGCTTGTGGGAACTGAGCAGCTCTTTTACTTGGATGCATATTTTGCCATATAGGCCCTCCCGCTTCCATAAATCTCAGCACAGAATTGCATGCACACAGAAACTGCTGGTCCTTTCCAGATGTAAGATTTGCATGGTTCAAGAAGTCTCAAGCCAGCACATGGCCAAGCATTAAAACTGCTTTTAAAAGAAACTGTTAAGTCCCCGTTGTTAAAACCGATGTTCTGCTCTTCGCGGCTGAAATTCACAGGGGCACGTGTGTGTGATGTCCGCATTGAAGATGATGCACATACACGTGAACATCTGGTGGATGCCAGTTTGAACATTTACTCCAGGGCCAAATATTCAAAGGCGGATTAAATGGGTGCACCTGCAATATTGTACATGCCAGGCTTTGTAAGGACAGCTCTCAGGGTATGACCCGGATGAGTGAAACTAATGCCAGATGCATTACTCCATTGGGTGCTGTTGCTACAGAAGCTGCCGTGCTGTGATCACACTAGCCCATTGGTCTTCTTGGAGCTAAAAACCATGTAGATCACTTCCCAGTCTTTCAGTTTCTGGAGATTGAAAGTGTTTTCCAAGAATAACACCTGGCCTTGAGTCCTCCACTGACATACTGCTGAAATGTTTGCCTCTCTTGCAGTGACTTTCATTACAAAATCCCAGTTCAGCTGACCCTACAGAGAACAGAGTTTACTTCCCCCGTTCATCTCTACAGGATGTGCAATGTGATGCTTCATGATAATCATTCTAATGATCCTCTTTTTTGACCATTTTTCTGTTGATTGCTACAGCCAAACCATCCAAAGAGGCAAATGCCCCAAAGCCCAACCCCACCTGCTCACGGAGCATTACCTACCTACAAAGGCTCTTCTTCCTGAAGGACACTGGTGTCAGTGCACACTAAAAACCAGAAATGGGAGGCTGGCTTCCAATAAATTGAACTGAATGCAGCGACGAATAGCTCTGAGGATATATTGCAGGTTCCTTTTTTCATTTCATATTGAATTCACTAAAAACCATTTGCCAGAGAATTTCCCATCTGCCCCTCTAAAGTGTGCAGAAGCTAGAGACACTAACACAGAGCTAGGGTCACAAACCGAGGCGGGTAGGTAGTAAGTTGACAACTAACAAAGAGAAGTTCTTTGTCACCCCGTGTGTAATTCAAGCGTGATGTGGCAGAAGCTGACACTCTGGCCAGATTCAAAAAGGGATCGGATGCTTTCGTGGAGGAAAGGGGCATCGGTAGCTCTTGAGCGCTGAAATTAGGGATACAGCCTCTGAATCAGAACTTCTTAGTCCTTCAATGCTGGAGGCTGCAAGTGAGAGAGGAAAATGGGAAAAATCCTGGTCAGACCCATTCATTCTTCCTTTCAGCATCCGCTTTCTGCCACTGTGACACAGGAGACTGGGCAAGACGAACCTAGGGTCCGACCCAGTAAATGCCAGTTCTTACGTTCAGGATTCAGGTTAATAGTGGTTCACTTATGGACTATGAGTCTTACTGAGCTCAAGAGGGCAGCCCGTCAGAGAGCCGGTCCTGCACAAATGCTGCTGGCAGGATGGTACTAACTCAAAGGACTGGGAAATATGAGTGATTATGACTAATATGACTAGGGCATTTTCCTATAAAAAAGAAAAGGCAAAGCTGAAGGACATAGCTGTAGCTCTGGAGAAGAAGGGTGGTGCATTTGCACTTTGCTCCTGGAAATGCCTCACCCTTTTTTCTTTCACTCAGCACAGCATGAAACAGAGACAGGGAATTGGTACTTATGTGAATTACTGGCATGTAGATAGATAAATGACTTTTCCAGAATGCCTAAAAAGTCTCCAGGACTCGTGGTAGAGGCGATAGCTTTTATTAGACCAGCTAGATTTTTGCTGAAAAATTTTATTAATTGCAAGCTTTCGGGCCCAAACACCCTTCTTTAGGCATAGGAGGAGAAAAGATTGTAGAAGTTCTCCTGGGTAGAAATGAAAGTTCATATTTCCTAAAAGAGTTGAAGGTATGATAAAATCTCCTGTTTGGAACAGTTAATTTTATGTAAAGTCTTCACATCCTCTGGACTTTGGCGAAATGCATACACTCCTCTGGCCTCCCCCGTGAATCTTGTAATTATACTGTAACAGAAAATGAGATGGAGAGCTGGTTGATGGGCTGGTTCTCAGGGCTGGGACCCCTGGCCTGCTTTCCAGTAGCGGGTCAGACAGTCCTTTCTGCACAGCTTTGGGTAAGGTGCTTTGCCTGGTTTTATTCCCCCTCAAAATGCAGATGCAAGTACTTCTCCCTCCCTCTACAGGTGCATTAGGGAGGGTTATTGAAGGCTCTCCCTGGTACGGATAGAGATGAGGTGGAGCTCTTGGGGTTTGCTTTTATATTCTGCTTCTGAATTCCCCCTCGAGCGCTGCATCCCCCAGGAAGAGTCTGCCTGCTGCTGCAGCCCTGCATGAGCCATAAACTACTGTCCTCCGCACACCAGTCCACCGGGGAAGAGGGGAGTGAAGAGCCAGCAGTCGAAAGGGGAATTGAAATAAAGATCTTTCCTGTCTTTCAGGCCCAAATGAACCACATCGTGTCCAACAAGAGCCTAGCCACCCCGCTCAGCAGAGCAGTGTTCAGATGAAGAACTACCGTAACTGTTTCCTTTACCTTTGATTCCCTGTATGGCCTTTATTGTATTATGTTTGGACTGCAGTTTCCTTTATTTCCTGCTGGAATTTGGCCAGAAGCGTGTCATTTCACACCGGGGTTGAAGTATTTATTGTAAGAAAAATAGCTGTCCTTTGTCTGATCATTCTCAAATCCAGACTGACAGGAGCAGGCACCAGCTGAGCTTTCATCATTCACTGTGTATTAATGTCATGCTGTACTTGTCATTCTTTTCTGTGTCTTGGCTAAAATCCTCCACTTCCTTTTTCCCTCCTCACCTGATTATTATTAATTACATTTAATATGACAGCCCAGAATGGGGTCCCATTGTGACTAGGTGTTGTCCAGGGGGGCTGGACCCAATGATCTCATGAGGTCCCTTTCAGCCCTAAACTTCTGTACATCTGTGAAATACAAACTAGTAAGTAGTCTCTGCCCTCGAGGACTTACAGTCCAACTAGAAAGTACAGACGCAGACTAGGAGGAATGGGTAGACCACACAAGCAGACTGAGAGGAGCGATGGCAGCAAATGGCAGAGTGAGTAATTATTATTTATGGGCAAGATTATCAGGAATGCCAGCAACTGGTTCAGTGAAGAAGGACCTTGTCTACCTATATCCTTAAACCAACACGGCTCCAACCTACACCCCGATCAAGGTGTGCATTTGCAATAAACCCCCCATTCGTACTACAGTAACAGCTGGAAGCATCAGCATCCAAAGTGGATTGCTCTGCTCCTCTGAGACAGGTCCCAACTAGGTTACCAGGAGGACTGGCAGTATTTCTAGTTCGACAAAGAAAGTAGCATGTCTGACAACTGAAGTATTGCAAACTCCTGCTGACAAAGGTGCCCTTTGGGGCTAAAACATGAGCACTGATAGAAAACCCTTTGCAGTCCAGTACTATCTTGGGGTTCCAGTTGTGGACCAGCCCCATTTACAGCAGGCACGGTACAAACCCAGAACAACAAGACATTCTCAGTCCTTGCAGCTAAAATCATTATTTGTTGCTCACAAACACTGGGTAATTCAATGGCTTTATATACTTGACACATGGCTACATGCAGGTATGTGCTGTGGGCTACTCAGGCAATATTATTCCTGTTCCATCTGCCCCTGGATGATGAATCTGCTACATTTACTTCTTTGGTACTCTTTGAGGCTGAGTATCCCTGTTAGCTAAAATACTTGTCCAATTCAGGGCAGACACAGATTTTCCTCGAGCAGAATCTGAACTAGGTAATATAAGGAGCCCTTTGAAGATGCATGATATTCCTGTCTTTATCTACCTCCAACATGTTCCCCCCAGGCTCTCCAGTCTAGAGCCTTTCTGTTATTTCCATTACTCTTGCTTTAGACACAAACAGATGATAACCATGGCATTGTTAATGCTTTGCACAGTGGCAAAATAGGAGCATCCTTATGCTTTTAATAAGTAATACAGCATTAAAGTGCACAAAATGATTTGCTTTCTACTCCCAGAAAAGCACACCACACACGTGGCGCACTGTACAATCAATGGATATCCTTGTATCTTGCAGGTGCTGTTGTAATTGCCTTTGTGGTCTGTTGGCTTCCATATCATATACGGCGCCTCATGTTTTGCTATGTTCCTGCAGATCATTGGACAGAGTGAGTAATTATTATTTATGGGCAAGATTATTGTCATCTTATTCCCACCAGCAGCAGCATTGAAGTCATGAAGGTAGCAGAACAAGGAGCCATGGTCTCAAGTTGCAGCAAGCGAAGTTGAGGTTAGATATTAGAAAAAACTCACTCACCAGGAGGGTAGTAAAACACTGGAACAAGTGACCCGGAGAGGTGGTGGAGTCTTCATCCTTGGAGGTTTTAAAGACCCAGCTAGACAAAGCCTTGATTGGGATGATGTTGCTTGGAGCAGGGGGTTGGACTAGATGTGACCTCCTGGTGTCCCTTCCACCCCTCATTTTCTATGATTTCTAAGATCATTCAAGGGGTACAGCTATATTTTATACCAATAAGGACATCCAAATCCATCTCTTAAGTTTGTCTGGGAAAATGTGAATGTAAGATGTTTTCCAAAATAGATCTTCAGCTTGCTTTTACTTTGTTTTTTTAACAGCCAGGTCTCAAAGATGTGTGTGAGGGAAACATTATTTTGCATTTAAATTCATCACTAGCATCTGATCATCTCCTGCAGTGACAAGTACAAAATTAGCACTTGTTACCAGTAGAATGACTGATTTTCCCCTCTGACAGTCCCTGGTAAATCTGAGGTTGTATTGTTGTTCTTTACCTCCCTTAAGCTGATAGTTGTCTCCCTGACATAGATATAGATCAGTAGCTATGAGATGGAACAGCTCATGTCAACACACAATTAGTTCTACAAAGCTAAATTTTGCTGGTGACAGGAGAGATTACACTGTTGAGAAAATGATGGCATCAGTTATTAAAGCATGAGGTAGCTTGCTTGCTAAGTGTGGCAGTGAAAGAGCCCGAATTAAGGTGTAGGGATTATTGTCCACCGGCAGCGGTCAGGGAGCAGGTA
Source organism: Crocodylus porosus (assembly GCF_001723895.1). Classification (NCBI taxonomy): domain Eukaryota; kingdom Metazoa; phylum Chordata; order Crocodylia; family Crocodylidae; genus Crocodylus; species Crocodylus porosus. The sequence goes on from NW_017728942.1 coordinate 8,654,142, forward strand.
TTCAGACAGCTTAGGTGCAGTTATATTTGCAAATGAATGACTAGCTTGTGTGAACACTTCTTGCCATTGCTCACATTAATAGCATAATAGCACATGCAAATGCATCCTGCCGGCTCTCTGCTCTGGCGACTGCCTGACTTTTCTGCATGGCCATGGTAAAAAAAAGATATAACTGAGTATGTATTTTGCATATGCAAATAAGCATCTAAACTTCCTGCAAATATATGTCCAGTATGGAGGAGCGGAAGCTGGCAGATGTGTACAATGAAATACCTGACCTTTATTCAGGTGGGTCTCCTACCATGTTACATTCTCTGTTCTGTGCAAAGTGCTCTGTTTCCTGCAGGAAGCTTTAAAAACACACCCAAAAACCTTCTACCGTGTTACAATCTAGCTTAGCTAAGAGGCTGATTAAAATTTCATGAGCATCAAGCACAAGTAATCGTAATTTGCAGCAGAGCAGTCCGTTGAATCACATTGTACATCCGGCCATAGTAAAATCTAGATCTTGCATTTAATCATGGAAATAAACTTCCGGGCATACATGGAGCAAGCTGTTGTTTCTTGTTTGCATTTCTAGAAGAAAAGTGCTTGAAGTAGCTATCAAATATGCAACAACAAGATTTGCTTAGGCAAAAGGGGCAGAGAATTTGATCAGCAGTTAGCAAATATAATTTTTTGAGCTTACTGCATGGCGGCTGCCCCCTGGAAACTGCCCACATGCACGCTCTTGCCCTTTAGGAAATGCACGCTAAAATGTCCAATTTCAAGCTACTGCATAGGTACTGCAGGCGCTATGGATGGCTAGAAGCCAGTGGCTCTCAACCTCCAGCCCTCAGGCCACATTTGACCTGTGAGGCTTTGTCATCTGGCTCGCAGGTCCCCCTTGGGTTCAGAAATTCGCTCTGGCAATTACCATTGCTATTGCTTCCTTGCTGCCAAATTGCCAGACCGGTAGGGAGCCCTGCAAGGCAGATGACATGGCCCCAAATGCTGCATCATGCCAGTACATGGGGTTGGATCAATGCATGGGGTTGCTGCACGGCCGGTTCTGGCTCAGAGGGTTAGGCTGGCATGTGGGGTCACTCCGTAAACTGACCCCCATGCACCCACCCATGTTGGATCCAGCCTATGGACTGGCCCCACACCTCTCATACAGCTCATGGGTCTGGAAGGTTGAGCACCACTGTAATAAGCCATAATTATAAACACCTCATTGGCCAGTAAAACTGTGACAAACTTGCATTTTAAAATAATCCTTTATGAACCCTTGACTACTTAAGGTATTTATCAAAGGAAACTTAATGTAATGAATGACCCTATCAGGGTATTGATGATTGGAACCAAAATATATCCAAGATATGGGGTGTTTAGATGCCCCAACTTGAGACATGCCCCTTTAAAATGTCTTGGGTTGGGCATCCTCGAATCAGCGCCTCCAAAATCACTTGTGAATGGAGAGGACCGGTGGAGATTTTCCTCTGGGCATGTCAGAACTCCAGTCCATGTCATTAGGGACAAACCACAGCCAGTTATCTGACTGAGCAGAGGACTGACTAGACCAGAGCTATCATATGACTGATTTTCAAGAGCATTTAGATGGGAATTGCTTGGACGGAGACTTACTCCCACAGTTCTTCACATTTTCTCCGTAAGTTGGTAATAAGCTCGCTTTGTCCAGGAGGCATTCATTTCTCCTAGGAAGTGTGTTCTTGGCTGCTTGAAGCTGCAGCCATATCCTAGCCTTTTATTCAGCATCACCAATATGACTTGTGTTTTAGCATGTGAATTTTGTGTCGCCTTGGCTATAAGCCACGGTCCACTGAAAATTCCAGCTGTTGTCCTCAATCGCCGGTGGAGCTCATCATGAATTAGAAATGCACTCCACCCCAGAGAACAATTGCACAAACAGATATGGTTCTCACTGGCTCGAGAGAAGAGATGGCAATATATATTATGAGGCCCCATTGTGTTTTTATGGGCACTGCAAAGCAGACCCAGCTCCGCTGGTAAAAGCGGAGGCACTATTTGCATTATAGACGGCAACTTGCCAGTGCAGGCTCTTTGATTTCCAGCAGGTCTGTTTTACAAAACAGATGTACAGCTTAAATATATCAAACCTCCTATTTCAGGGCTTAAACCCACTTCTAACTATTTAGGGATGGGGGTGGGAAATTTGTTGAGGGCAAGTATCCTTCATCTGCCTATTATATCTCTTTTTGTGCGGGAAGGAGGATGCGGCATCGTATCATAGGTCTCATGTAGCAGTTGCCCGGTTCCCAGATAGCGAGACTAACAGTTGAAACAGCTCGTGTTTTCTTCATGCATCCTTTAAATTTCCCCTGTGACACTTAGATTCTCTCTCTGTCCTTGTTCTGTTCCATCAGGTTCCTTTTTAACTTCTACCACTACTTCTACATGCTAACAAACGTCCTCTTCTACGTCAGTTCTGCCATCAACCCCATCCTCTACAACTTGGTGTCAGCAAACTTCCGCCAGATCTTCATCTCCACCCTCACCTTCCTGTGCCTGCCCTGGAGAAAGAAGAAAAAGAGACCCACCTTCACCAGGAAGTCCAATAGTATCTCCAGCAACCACACGTTTTCCAGCCAAGTCACTAGGGAAACGACATATTGAGACCCAAGTGAAGCCAAAGGAAAGGAGAACGTGTTTCAAAACTTGAGAGAGACCCCTGGGACTTTAAAGCATGGTCTCCTAAACCACATAGCACGAATGTGTTTAGCCGAATAATTTTTGTTGGAACAAATAGGCTTTGCTCTGCCAGTCTCGTTGAGGTTATTTTAAAGCATCGGCCTTGGCTCTTGTGGGTAATGTCTATACATTTTGTAACTTCCGTCTGGCATAGGTTCAGGTACTGTGTTATCCGGGAAGCCAAAACATGTCTTCAACCTATGAATCCTAAGCTTTGGCAGCTCATTCTGCAGTTCACTCATTTCTCAAAGCAAAGATGCCATGTTAAAGTGTAAGAGCAGGAGATCGTTTCTCTTGGTGGCACTAGGCTGAACGAAGAGACAGCAGTTTTTTTTATAAAAAGGGATTGTTTTGGAGGGTGGGTGTACTCATCTTATTAGGTGCTAAAAGAAAGAGGAATGGAAAACTTTGAATTTGCAGGGAATGTAGCACTCAGGGAGCCAGGCGGTTTTGTAGAGAACTACTTTTGAATTCTGGTTAATTAGACCATTCGGGAGAGACTCCTGTACAAGAATAGATAATGCCTTACATAGAATAGGATGGGCACAGTGTTCAGACAAGGTTTTCTGGGGCTGGAAGCATCTTTTTAAATGTGTGTGTACATAGCCTAGCACGGGGGGCCCCAAGCCCTGTTGAGTCCTTAAAGCACTACAGCAACACAAATAGAAAATATCAACAAAGTCTTGAATGCCTAAATTGAGGCATACCCAAAAGTTGAAAGCTAATGAGGAGGTCATCATATTTTTGCCTAATAGCCAAATCCCATTAATTGATCTATATTAATTATATTAATTGATTCTATTGGTCAGAATCAGGATGGTTGATGGCTGCTGGTGGGTGAGCTTCATGAATGTCGTGGTCCATTGACTTATTTCTCACTTTTATTCCAGTTTTTCTTCTTCAGCTCTTCAAGTAGATGGCTGATACCCCAGAGGGCAAGCTCAGTGCTTAGGTAACTTGAGACCTTGTAAGAGGCTTGTGCATTTTCCTATGTTGGTGCCCTAATATTCTCTTCTTCTTTAAAGAAAAAGAGGAAATTGCTTGTATTTCCTCTTTTATCTGTTGGCCATCCAGGCTGTAGCTATAAAAGCACAAATCACACAACTGAGCAATTAAAAGAAGCAAGACAAATTAATTTCCAGCTTATTGACTCCAAAAACAGGCTACAAAAGCAATGGGCAGAATTGTAGGGTGCAAAAGAGTCATTCCTGTTCCAGGGGAGGAAGCAGCACACATACGAACCGCTCCATGTAATAAAGCCTCCACTTGAAATAAGAGAGCTTACCACAAAAGTTCTTTCCAGAAGCAAGGAGTAAATGTGTATTGACCCCTGGTTTCATGCACAAAAGAAGCAGACATTATAGGCTGATACATAATGGGGCCCAGATGCAATACCATCTGATAGCTTGGGATTTGCAAATCCAAAAGGACTAGGCAGGCTGAGGTTGTTGAGTAGGCAACCCTAGCATGCAACAAAAGACTTCAGAAATCTTTAGTTCTAAAACGGAGGTCCCAGGTGATTAGCTGAAGAAATGTCTCTACCATCAGAGATCTTCTATACCAGTGACCTATATGCACATGGGCTTGGGCAATTTATGTTGTGACCCCATACACAGATATATATGGTACTGCCCAGGCCACTTGGTCATTCTCACCATTACTTCCCCTGCCCGTAGCAATTATGTCCTGTCTCCTGGGCCCAAGTTCATAAAAATCCCATCCAAGAAACCATGTGTCAGGTTTCTGGGGTGTAGCTGTATTGGTCTAGAGGAAAAAGCAATTAAAGAATTTTTTTTTTTTGCAAAAATCTAGTTGGTCTAATAAAAGATATCACCTGTACTGCAAATCCAAGAAACCCATCATTCTAGTCAACTGAAAATAAGCCTAAGAAATCAATTTTTCGTAGTTAGTAAGGTCTGAAGGGACCTGAGCAGATCATTGAGTCCGACCCCCTGCCATGGCAGGAAAGAGTACTGGGGTCAAACGACCCCAGCAAGGTGTTCATCCAGTCTCCTCTTAAACACCCCCCAGGGTAGGGGCCAGCACCACTTCGCTTGGAAGTTTGTCCCAGATCGTAGCCGCCCTGACCATGAAGTCACGCCTCCTGATGTCTAATCTGAATTTACCCTCTGCCAGCTTGTGACCGCTATTCCTGGTCACTCCTGGCAGTGCTCGGGGGAACAGGGACTCCCCCAGTGCCTGCTGGTCCCCCCCAACTAGTTTGTAACAGGCCACTAGATCCCCCCTCAGCCTTCTCTTGTGGAGGCTGAACAGGTTCAGGTCCCGTCGCCTCTCCTCATAGGGCCTGCCCTGCTGCCCCCTGACCATGCGAGTGACCTCCTCTGGACCCTCTCCATGCTGTCCACATCCCTCCTGAAGTGCGGCGCCCAGAACTGGACGCAGTACTCCAGCTGCGGCCTGACCAGTGCCGCATAGAGGGGGAGGATCACCTCCCTGGACCTGCTCGAGATGCATCTGTGGATGCACGACAAGGTGTGGTTGGCCTTCCTGACCACGTCCCCACACTGCTGGCCTATGTCCATCCTGGCATCAGTGATGACTCCAAGATCCTTTCCGGCCTCTGCGCTGACAAGAAGGGAGTTCCCCAGCCTGTAGGTATGGTGCTGGCTCTTCCTCCCCAGGCGCAGCACCTTGCACTTGTCGGTGTTGAATCCCTTCCTGTTCTTGTCTGCCCACCCCTGTAACCTGTCTAGGTCCGGTTGTAGCCTATTGCTCCCATTTAGCGTGCCCACATCCCCCCACATCTTAGTGTCATCAGCAAATTTGAACAGGGTGCTTTTTACCCCCTCGTCCAAGTGGCTGATGAAGATGTCTAACAGTGCGGGCCCGAGGACCGAGCCCTGGGGGACCCCACTGCCCACGTCCCTCCAGGTCGAACATGACCCATCCACCAGCACTCTCTGGGTGCGGCCCTCCAGCCAGTTGGCGACCCATTTGACTGTGTGGGTGTCGACACCACAGTCCCCCAGTTTCTTAATGAGAATGGGGTGAGAGACAGTGTCGAAGGCCTTCCGAAAGTCCAGGAAGACTATGTCCACTGCTACCCCTGCATCTAAGGATTTGGTGACCTGGTTGTAGAAGGCCGCCAGGTTGGTCTGACAGGACCTGCCGCTAATGAACCCGTGTTGGTTGCCCCTAAGCATAATCTCCCCCTGGCCCCTCATGCACAGGCACCAGAATAATTCTCTCAAAAAGCTTGCCCAGGATCGAGGTAAGACTGACTGGCCTATAGTTTCCTGGGTCCTCCTTCCTCCCCTTTTTGAAGATGGAAACCACGTTGGCCCTTTTCCAGTCCTCTGGCCCCACAGCAGAGCACCACGAGTGCTCGTACAGCCGTGCCAGGGGTCCTGCAATGACCGCAGCCAATTCCCTCAGCACTCGGGGGTGGAGATCGTCTGGACCCACTGATTTGAATACATCCAGTCCCTCCAGACGTTCCCTGACTAGATCCTCCCTGACCCTTGGCCTGGGTGCGCCTCCCCTGGGGTCTAAGAAATCAGGTCCTTTTGTTTTCTCTAGGTTCACTCTTCAGTGAGTGATGCTCTCTCACATTAATGATGGTGATTTGAATGGGCTGTAATAATAAGGCCACAAATTGCCATGTCCTTGTGAAAAAAAATGATTGAATCTCATCATAGCAGAGGGCAGACTGACTGGTATTCTAAGTTAAATTACTTCTTAAATTAGTCCACAGTCACCCTGGAACAGTTATGTTAGGGGTGACGACAGAAATCAGGTCCTTTTGTTTCAAAAGCACAGGACCCACTGCCTGAAAAGAAGGGGATCTCTTTTGGGGTAGCAGTACAGAGCCAATGGCTTAGGGAGGAGCAGTTCTGCTGACCTGAGTAACCATCTCTGGTGTATACCTACACACATGCATTGTTAAGCAAGCCCATGAAAACTAACAGCCCAAATGACTGTAAATGGGAGTCAGTTTTTTCTGCTGGTTGCTTCGCTCCATGCTGAGCTGACCAGTAGGAAGCATACTAGAAAGCACTGGTCACTTCTGTGTTCGGTGACATTGCGGTCCCTTCCAGCTTTACTTCTCTATGAATTGTTTCTCTGAGATACTTTTGTCCAGTGACCGACTGCACAGAGCCAAAAACCGTCTTTCCGGGTTTTCAACCTTTTTTCATTTGCGAACCCCTAAAACATTTTGAATGGAGGTGCGGACCCCTTTGAATTGTAAGTGTGGGTGTTTGCATACTTTTGATTGATCATCATCATCTTTCACAGACCCTGTAGACATAGTTTGTGGACTCCCATGGGATCCGCAGACTACGGGGTGAAAACCACAGATCTAATGGATCAAGCCCTAGAGAGAGAGGGCTACACGTGAGAGCTAGGTCTTGTAAGGCATTGGTGGCATGCCCACCATGACAGTGTCAGGTATTGTAGAGGCCATAACATCCAACAATACATAACAGGGTTGGGAGATTTTATACCTAATACAGACCATCTAAGAAATAAAGGGCTCTAACCCGAGAATAGAAATAGTTGTGCGCTTATTTTCAATTTGACGCTACCAGGATTGCAAGCTCTGGTCTGTTGTGCTTTCTCTTATTTATTTCTCAGGTTGTCCCTGAAGCAAGACAAAAATTACTTCTGAACCAGCGTCTTTATATTTTATGTACGGCTGGCTCCTGGTTAAGTAGAAAAACAAGCTTTTAAATTTCCCTAGAAAAACAACCCAAATGTTAGAGGGGCCTTGCTTTATATGAAAGTTTCTTTTGTGAATGGTTTATACATAATGAATAGATGTTGTGAGCATGCTTTCACACTTCACTAGCATGCATTAGGAATGGTAATAAGTACAGAAGCAGGAGTTATAGATGGTTATAAGGGAACATAGCAAACCATCTATTGCCTTTGTTGGACTCTTAATAATATTTGATAATTGGCTGACCATTTATTAATAAATAACTGACTGTGTCTTTCTCTTTTATTAACTGCTTAAATCTTCACGTAAAGGTAAGAGGACTGTTTGTGAAAGCTATGCAAATAAATAGGCCACCTAAAATTTAAAGTAACAAATGGAGACAGGGTCAGTTTGTGTGTGTGTGTGTGTGTGTGTGTGTGTACACATACACACACCTATCTATCTATCTGGATAGATAGATATGTGCTGTGGGCTACTTGGGCAATATTATTCCTGTTCCATCTGCCCCTGGATGATGAATCTGCTCCATTTACTTCTATGATACTATTTGAGGCTGAATATCCCTGTTAGCTAAAATACTTGTCCAATTCAGGGCAAACAGATTTTCCTTGAGCAGAATCTAGATAGATAGATAGATAGATAAAGTGGATCCTATTTGAAAGGAATGCAGGAATTTTCATTGGACAGTTACTGCTCAGTTTGCTTGGCAATGTTGTTGAATATCTTCCCTTAATCCATTGGAGTTCATAGGGTCTCTATAATCTGCTCTATAACTTTGTATCTTAAAATTGTCTATCCCATTTTTGCAAGAGATGCAATAAAGGATGCTTATCCAGATGTTTACCCAGAAATGAACCTAACAAGCAACATTTTCAGCCTAACTGAGCCTATGACATTTTTCCAGTTGTAAATAATTCTCTGACTGCATGAATAATTTCCATCATTTGTGCCTGCAAGGCAGGGAGCTCAATCTCTGAAGGGCCCAACTCTCACCTGGAAGTCATTCTTGAGAAAATATTATTTGCTCCCACAAAACAGAAGCTGACTGTCCCGGACTAGGATGATAACCTTGCTCTCACTTAGTTTTTCCATGTGCCGGTAGGTTCCTTAAAAGGAAAGTAATATGTGCAAAAATAATCCAGAAAGTTCAGGAATCTGCACAGAGCATTCAACTTCCAGTGATGTTAACGGGCAAAACAGGCACAGAGAATATCATCAGACATTGAGTTCGGCCTGACCCCCAAGGATAGGTAGAAAGGATGCAGTAGCCAGATATATAAAAAATCATCTACTTTTATGGGTTGGTGGTAGTTTCCCACTGACTCAGAGCTCAGTGGAGACAACTTAAACTGAACCAGTTTGGACAGATCCCTGTGCAATCTCATTAAGATACCCTCCCCCTGCCAGTCCAAAGCTTGCCATCCTGTGTGGTGGTGTTAGAGTTGCCAGGATCATTGTCTTTCAGCAGGACTTCTAGCTCCCTTAAGCATAATTTAAATTTCCCATCCTGCATTAAATCATGCTGGAGAAGTGCAACTTCTTATATATTCCTGGTAAATATTAATCTGGTGAAATGTGTTTGATTACCCACTATTTAATCTGCTGGGGAAATAAAAGCACTGTGTGAGAATCATTGTCCCACTTGATGCTTGTCTTAGTTTTTCCCTCGTGAGATCCAGCGGTAGCACTCACAATAGTTGATTGTGTTCCTGAGAGGTTGATGGGTCCCTTTTGGATCCAGCTCTAAAATAGGGGAAAAGCTAAACTGAAAATGAAACTATTGTGCTCAAGCTTTTGTGGCACATTGAGAGCACCAGGACCATCTGGAAAAGTTCAAAATTTTGTGAACTCCTCCAAGCATTTTCTAGTTCCCAAACCTTCATTTCTGGATTTGAAAACAAAGAAAGGCCTGCACTGGGTTTGATATTACAGCCCAACACCTGAATAGTAGGGATTTAGGGAGGAAGCTCAGCTTGATTTCAGCTGCCAGACTTCTGATGTGTTCAGATCCAGGGTTTTGGCTCTGTTGAAAACTCATGGGAGCGAGGAGATGACTTCAAAGATACCATGACTTGAAACAGGTGCACATGAGTTTTTAGCTAAAAGAAGCCTGTGCTGTATTGCAGAGAGGACTCCAACTGGTGCAAGGAGAAGGTCCAGTTTGCGTGGTACACACACCAGTTTGCTGTTTTATGCGGCTTGTTGCCCCCGCTCCCTGTCTGCCCCTTCTTAACGACCGTCTGCCAACACAACAAGGGCTGGGTTTGAACCGGACTTTTAAACTGATAATGTTGAAGTGGGTTTGACTTTAGGCAAAAAAAATTCACTTGCCCTTAATGTTTGTGTTTCCTCTAGTGGTTGTGACTTGATTGCTTCTAAATTGCATGCAGGGACAGAGACGGGCGAGCATCTGTGAGCAGCAGACTTAATCTCTGTGACTTTCCTAGGAGCATTCTGCAATGTTCACATCCGCTAGGAGAGTCCTGAGACCCTGCAGATGCAAAACGCTAGCAGATGGATCCGAGAGGCGCAGTCTAATGAGACCTGGCCAGGCGACCTCTTGAAATAGAGCTGGAAGGTTTCATTTATCTTCCCGGTACTCTTGTCCGTGCCCACGTGTCACCATTTGCCAGCGCGCAGAATCAGGTTGCCAGTCATTCTGCTATTTAGAAATGTCTCCCCGACAAGACTTTGCTTACCCAAGGTCCAGACCACATCAGTGTTTGAATGCTCCGCTGACTTCGGCTTTTTGTGAAGTGCATGAGATTTTGCTTCGGTGACTTTGCCCTTAAAGACCAGAATGAACAGGGAGGGACGTCCAAGAAGGGTTTCAAGACACGTGTTATAATAACAAGTGCTGATAAATGTCAAAGATTTCTCACAATACAAAAGAAAGATGGGTTTTTCTGACGGGCGACTTGTGGTGCGGGTTGAAAGCAAATGTCCTTTAGCCCATGTGTTACCAGGGTGTGCACCCTTTGTGTAGGGAACACCCATTCACACAGATTTTTTGTGTGCGTGAAATAATTTCTTCTGCTACTTTGCTGATTAAAATGCATTGTATGGTCATTCTGTAAAAAAAAAAAGAAATAAAGTCTGTATCTTTTAGTTGTGTTTCCAGCGTGGAAAGTACAGCTGAACAAATTCTTCTGTTTAAGTTTGGATGGTTTTAGCAGTCAAATAGCAAATCCAGTTTCATGACTATGTCCCAGCTTTGTGCTTCTTCAAGTCAACAGCCTTGCACATGTTGTACCTGTGGTGAAAATAAGACAAGTGCACATTTCTTTTCTATTTAAATACAAAATATTATGTGCTTTATTTCATGTGGCCTGTTGTGTGTCAGGAATAATGAACATCCTGAGTGTGTCAGAGTTGAATTTGTAATAGTTGCTTCGGCAAAAGAAAGGGCGAGGGATATGGAATCCCTCTGCGTAGCCATCTAACAAGCTCTTTAAATGTAACATGCCATTATTTATAGTGTAATTTATGAGCAAACTGTAATGGAAAGGTTACTTCCTGATATTAACCTCTGTGCTATATGGTATCTTATTCGATTTTTTTTTATTATTATTTGGTCATTTGTTGATCTTAAGAAATAAACAGCCAAATTTAAAGTTGGGTTGATTGTGATTAAGTGGCAGATGCGGCTTAATGACGCCCATTTGCTAGTGTTGATAGGTCGTTCCACTCCATGAAACTCTATTGCCTTGAAATCCAGTGTTGCTAATCCATTGCAGAGGGAGCCATGGCATGTGCAAGAGGCTGAGCTCTCCATTCCCCCGGCTGCTGGTACAGCGTGTTCAGCAGTCAGCCCAAACCTGCAAGCCAGGTGCCATCCGTATCAGAAACCGGGAAAGTAGTCTTACAGCAGTAGGAAATACCAGGCTGTGTCTGATTCAGGGCAAGGTCAGCCATGACTAACCTGAGAAGATGCCAACAGAGACAGAGGAGAGCAACAAAGTGCCTCGTCTTGCCCAGTGCAGAAATGGCACCGAGCAACCCGAGCCAGCGCTCTCCATTTGTGAAAGGCAAAATCTTTGAATGGGTGGTGTACAAGAACAGCAGTGGCAGAGGGAGGCTATTTTTTTAATTAAAGGAAAAGTTTCTGCAAACCTCACATGCAAAAGCACCCCTTTTCTTGTGTGGGTTGTGCAGCTACCATTAGAAAAGAAGTCCCACGACTACAACTTGGTGGTATCCTGCAACCAGAGTATGCCTTTCTGATTCCACCCACATGGTTTTATCCCTCAAAATGTGTTGTTGGTTTTTTTTAAATATTACATTATTGTCATTCTTCATATTACAGCACAACCCCAGCTGACATTGGAGCCCTATGGTGCCAGGTGCTGTACACACCCAGGGGAAGAAACAGTCCATGGCCCAAGGACCTTAATGCTACACAGACAAGAAGAAGGAGGCAGGGAAGGAATAGTTAAGGGTTATTATCCCTCCTCTGCAAAAGGGGAGAAGAGCCAGTGAGCAATCTCCCACAGGCATTTCATGGGAGAGCCAGGGATTGAATCCAGTTCCGCTTTGTCTACAGCTTTAGGATGCATGATACACCTTCACCTTGGCCTGCTTTTTTATGTGAGCAGACTGCTCCCCTTCCACACAATCCCATTGATTATTTTCACTGTTTTTGCACCATTTTTTCTAACACATGCCTATTCAGAGGGGGACTCATGCCTCTTCTTGTCTGCTCAACAAAGCTATGAAACCTAATGCTGAGTGTGCACCTTTCCTCCTCCAGACCCCAGCTTCTCCTTGCTCAAGATGTGATGTTGAGAGCTCAGCTACTTGTGAGACAAATCTGCAAAAGCTTCATTTTTCAGCCAGTCGCCTCTGATGATTGCCTGTCTGGAAAAAATACCCAGTGCTTGGAAGAAGCTAGAAAAATCCTTTAGCATTTGGAATCACTCAAAGGTGGAAAGTCGGCTTCTAAATCAGAGTTAAAATTTACAGCTGCTCAAAACCAGGAGCAGGCATTTCACAGCTGTTCGGTGATTAGGATAGCAAAAAGTCACAGCGGGAATGAGTAAAGAATGAAAGAAATGATTAGTCAAATCCCTGGCACTCAAGCTGCTATGATAAAAAGTTAATTTTTTCTGTGCACTGCCCCAAAATATGGACTCCAGCACCTTTCAAGCATGGAAATCCCACAGCACTGAGTAAAGTTCATCTCTGCCCCACATTGCTCCCCACATCTTATTTAGGTTTGTGCATACGCATGTACAGACTGGGCTTGAGCCCTTTGAAAATGATGCCCTTTGTTAGCTGCACTGATGCTATAAATGCACTTGGGACTACAGAAAGCTACAGTTTCAAGGGTTGAAAAATCACGTTTCTGATGTGCAACCCTCCACCCTCCCAGCAATGCTCTGTAAAAACCACCCAAACAGTATCCCACCTAATCAATGGAAAGAAAAGCAGAAGTAAAAGTCACAGCACTTTTTCGGTTTTGTAGATGGAAGATTAGTACTTCTGTATTAAGCAGTAGTCATGGCTTATTTATAACGTTCACTAAAATGATAGTGTAGAATTAACAATTAAATTATGTAATGATAAAATGGTACGATTTGTGGATATTGGTAAAAGCATACAACAAAATTACACAGTCTGGATTTAAACAAAGTAAAAGCGAACACAATGTACGATAATACAAATAAATGAAGGAATATGAACTACTGGAATAAAAAGTATAAATAGAGAACATATTTGATTTTGGCACTATTCATTGCACAAATGGTACAAATACACCTCTGGACTATAGGACAGGTTTCAAGTGTTAGAGAAGAATCAAATTGTTTGTTCTTCATTAGCCCAATACTTAAAATTTTCTACTAATAGAGAAATCCATTTCCCTCTTGTTTCTTCAAAGAATGAACAAGACCACGAACAGTGATTTACACTATCTATCTCGTTCTTCCTGCAGGAGCATATCCTGTCCAATGGAGGGTCTGACACCCTCTCCCCATGGCAAGTGCAGATCTCATTAGAGTGAATCACCATCTCGTAATGGCCTCTTATTGTTCGTGGTTATGCACTTCAGACAGATATACCAAAAGACTGCTGTATTAATTTCATAAAAAGGGGAAATTTGAGAAAATCTCACCTGCATAACCGTCTGCATGCTGGTATCTTCAGTTCTTAAATTGGTATTTTGTTTTACAGCTGGGGGAAATATTGGATCAGTAGCTGTCAGCACATTTCCCAGGCCACTTGTCTGGAGGAGGAGAGTATAAATGTTATTTAACTATTCAAATTGGGGTATTGTTGGAAAAGAAGAAGCTTTTTAAAATGCACTTAGGATATCAGATGGGGGTACCAAATACCCCGCTAATTTTAACCAGTAATTTTGGGTTCTTGAGCTAAAAAGTTCACATTAAGCAGCCGGATTTCAGATCACACGAGTCCTCCCCGCACCATCTCTGTATCAAACCAGAAGGAACAGTGTCAAGCAGGCCATATTTCTCATTTCAATTGCAAAAGTAATTTTCATCATTCACAAGAAAGGACTTTCATCATCTTCTCGAAACAAATGCTGTACTCGAGTATATGGCTCCATAAAACTTGCTAAACAGCAGTCTGAAATTTAATTTATTTGCACTGCTTTTAAATCCTCCTCAACCTTATTGAATTTGTTTGAGCTGTCAAGCAGGTTGGAATAAGTTTACGAGAGTATTTAAGCAATAAGGCCATGACAGGCAGTGTATCTTTGTTGTTATTGCAAGCCTTGGCTGGGCTGCAAAGCGTGAAGTGGAGCATGAAGTGACTTTGGGCACTCGAGTGCAAAACCCCTCTAGAAATGTACTGCCCAGCGTGCAGCTATTCAGCTGAATTATACAGCATTTTCCTTTTGCGCTTGCTCAGTTTGCACCAACCTGCAGGAACTTCATACCAGCCTGTGCCCAGTTGCAAGCGGGAGGTGTGACCATGTGGGGGAAACATACCCAATCTAGCTTTAATCTGGCAAGGAGACCCTCTGCCCCGTGCTGTCTCGGCAGACCTCACGAGTGCCTACTGATAAAAGGATTTCTTTGTGTTGGCATAACAACACTACCTCCCCATGCAAAATAAGCTGAGCTAACAGTAGCCCTGTTCTGTCTGCACACCTGCATTCACACCAGAGGTTTTGCTGGCCTTGCTGTGTCAGATCAACTCCACAGTCATAAACTCCTAGAAGAAGGTTTCAGGTGGGATATCAGGAAAAACTTCTTCCCAGTTCGTTTGACCAGACTCTGGAATAGACTCCCAGCGGGGTGGTGCAGGCGCCTGCCCTGGAGATCTTCCAAAGGCGACTGCATGCACGCCTTGCTGGGGTTATTTGACCCCTGCCGTCTTTCCTGCCTGGAGCAAGGGGGCAGGACCCGGTGCTCTCACAAACTTCCAGCCCTAAATTTCTGTGCATCTGAGATGGGGTGTGCCACTTTTTCACACCCCTCGTCACCATGACTGTGTTGGAAGCTGTGTAACTCAAGAAACAACTGCAATAAAGATGCACTACAAGCTTCAGCACCAGCTATGTACCCCCCCGGCAGGCAGCCGGGGGTGGCCCAGGCCCATACCATTGCTTTTATCACCACAGCTAACTTGATTTTACCTTGTTAAGTCCCTACAAACTTTTGGCCCATTGCTGCTCTACTAGTAAGCAATGGATCCACGTTCTCGCATGCATTCTCTCCATCTCTGGTCTTTGAAGGGGAGACTGATGAGCCAAGCAGCAGACCAAACTCATTAAATCCTGGGCTTATGTGCATTCACAAAAAGGGGGGAGGGGGAGAGAGGCCATCTTCCCATAATTTGAAGTTGGGTTTTTCCATTAGGCACCCAACTCTCGCTCCAAGTCAGCTAGGGATAGCAATTGAAATGAAGCACACAAAGTCAATGAGCTCTGCATCCCTTTGGTGCATGCAAGTCAATGAGCTCTGCATGCCTGTCTCCCTTTGGTGCCTTGAGAAAATCCCAGCTTGAACGTGTGAATATCATCAGTTGGATACTCCTGGATATCAAAATAGCCCAAACACTTTTACCTCCTGATACACTAGGACATTTCCATCCCTCCAGTGGGTTGTTCTTTTACTTGAAAGCACAGGCTGCCTCAGCTGTTTTATATTTGCAATTACATCGGGCTTAATTACACTTGGCTGCTTTTCTATGAAATCTTTGAAGTTGGAAGAAATGGAAAGCAGTGCCCCCGTTTAACCACAAAAACGTAGAATCGTGTTGCAAAGCACAAGCAGCTCACTTTGTCTGCTTTTGTGCCGCAGCTCTGCGCGACAGACCCTTCACTGCACTCGCTGAGCTCGATTAGGCTGGTTGTCAACAGAATCTGCGAAAAACCCGAGGCAGCGATGAATGCGTTGCCTTGAAGAGATGCTTCAAATTGTTCAACGAGCTAAAATTGCTTCCCTGAAAAGAATGGGAAGTGCTGGTTAGACCCTCCCCCACCTTTCCATGCCAGCATGAAAATACTTTTTTCTTTTGGGACACAAGGAAAATCCCACTGCTGTTGATTAAAATACACCGTGTAGAGCGGCAACTATTTTATTTTACCTTACCGCGAAATTCTCCGGAGGCACAACAGAAGCTGGACCCAAGAGCTTTTACTGAGTGTCCCTCTCCCCTACCCTTCCTTTGCCCTGTTTGTTTAAATCTCAGGTGCTTTAGAAGCTGTCTGCTCTCCCGTGTTTGCACAATCCCAGCGCAACGAGGCTTTTAGTACCTATGCACTACCTGAATTAATCATAATTAAAAATGAAGGGTCAGCAGTTCCATATCCCAATACTAATTTTCTGTACTATCTAAACTCCCTGTGAAAAGCTCCACTGTCAAATATGCCAAGTGTGAAGAGGTCCTTTAGGCTAGGCAACATATTGCCAGCTGTTTCATGTGCTGAGCATTGAAAAGGCCTGCCTCTGCTCCCTGCCCTATGGGGCTTGTTCAAAGGAAGAGTCCAAAAGTCCAGCAGAAATGTGTAAAAGTGATCTGGGGGAAATCCAGCGTGAGCAGGGCGGGTGTTGCCCTGTAGCCACAGCAAGTGGTTGTACTGGGTTTCTGAATGTGACAGGTGGAAAAGCATCCACTAGCTCCTCTGATGTCTGCGTAGGCCCCAAGGACATCCTTGTGCCAGTCCCATATGGAGCTATGCCTAGAGAAGGGAAATCGGTGGCGAAGGGTATGTCTGCTTCTACTGTTACACCTAGTTAGTCCCTTGGGCAGCTCTCTGTCTGGCCCTTCACTTCAATAATATAATCAAGACCAATTAAGTCCTGGTCAAGCTCTGTTTGAGGGGGATTGAATGGTTCCTACCATCTTTAAGGTATTCCTCATGATACTGTGTTAGCGAGGCAGGAACATACTGTTACTTCTCTTGTACAGATGGGGACCCGAGGCACAGATGGCCTAAATCATTTGTTTTACAATCCCCTGTGGAAGAGCAAAGACAGGAAATCTGGGTGTCTATAGGACCCTAGCTTGTCAGCACCCTTCTTTTCCTTTCCATTCCCTTCATTGTCAGTACCTAGTCAATCATCCGATGAACCACCCCAGGATCCCACTGAAAAGTCACATTGCCAAAACCCACCTGGCATTAACAACTCTAAAGCAACAGGCCGATTGCTACCCAGCAACACCGACAGCCGTGGCCTTCCCAGGGTCCTTGCTGATGAGTGTCCGTGTCCCGGGCGCACGCTTCCCTCGCACGGGCTGTAAAGATTGCAGGAAAGGGCTTGACATGGTTATGAACAGGCTGTGCAGGAAGCGGGAGCAGAGACGAAAGCTGTTAAGTAGCAGTGACCCCGAGCAACGTCTAGGACAGTGGTCTCCAAAGTGGGGTGTGCGTGAGACGGTCCCAGGGGGCGTGCGAAGAAAATATTAGAACTTGTATTTTTATTTATTTTTTATCTAAAAAAATAAGAGAGAAATTAAGCTTTACTGATATTTAATACACAGATTGACACTGGCGTCCTCACTCAGTCCGTATGCCGGACGGTCACGTGTCACGTACGGCATGGGAGGTGTCCTGAGGGAAGAAGCATTCGTTCGCTTTCAGCGTATTGCAGTTTACGTGTGCCCGGTTAAGTGGATTTACGAATTATATTATCTAGTTTTAACTAAACTAAGCCTCACAAAATGGACAAGTGGCTTAAAAA